>NC_052331.1:38698308-38923308 GCF_016432855.1 Salvelinus namaycush | reverse complement strand
CGAGACCAACATAATGTCAATACTTGACCTGAATTTGCATAGCATCACAATAATGTGGAAAATGCTGACTGTGTCAATTTACTTACTGAAATTATTTGGGTTATACATTCGGGGGATTTCCAAGTGGACTCATTCCTGACCCGTTACATCTACTGAACAGAGAGGGCATCACCTCAAACTATTGAGATAGTGGCAAGCCCTCACTATCTGACCACGGCCAGGACACAATCTGCCAACCCTGACCCTCAAGCGCTGCGTTGGGATGTTCCTGCGTGTCTGAACGTCATCGAAGGGAAATTTGTCAAGATATTGTCCTGTTATCTAAATACCAGGTACCAATCTGGCAACCCTGACCCTTAGTTGCTGCTTCTAAAAAGCATACACAGACTCATGATAACTGCTATATGTTATTCTCTGTTGAGGAAAAACTCTCCAACTAACAGAGAAGCTCTACACTGTTTTAAGTGTTTATGAATGTTATCTCACTTCTATCAGAGATGCGAAGCGGTGAGTGAACTCGGTCAGTGTTATTGGGCTGGCACTCGCACCATTGTTTGGCGGTAATGTGACCAACTGTGCTTGGACACGGGTCAGCTTGGCACCACTGTACTGTTAGCCCACTGAGCTAAGGCCTAGGCATTCGCTCGGGGAGCTAATGTAAGTCTTCAGATCTCAGGCAAAGTTACTCATCACGTAAACCAGGTGGCCACTACCATAATAGACCATGGTAACACCAGCTAAGTGTTACAAGATGCTGCCTGTCCAGCTGAATGGATTTTCTCCCTCTGGAAAAATACAGCCATTGGATGTTGTGGTCTTGCCAAGGTGGATACATCCTAATCTCGTCTAACCCATTCAGAACAAGTCAATGCTTAGCAGTGTTTTCATGTTGAAGCTATCACACATGTTTTCATAATGAAACTATCACACAGGTTTTCATTAAAAAACATGCTCCCATAAACTCAGTGCTAGAGAGATTGATTGCTGTTGTTTTTTGCCGCTGTGTTGGCCCCATTTAGAATCACAATACTGTGATTGGCGCAGCGGTCTAAGACACTGCATCTCAGCTGTAGAGGCATCACTACAGACCCTGGTTCGATCTCGGGCTGTATTACAACCGGCCGTGATCGGGAGTCCCATAGGGCGGCGCACAATTGACACAGCGTCGTCCGGGTTAGGGGAGGGTTTGGCCTGGGGGTAGGCCGTCATTGTAAAATAAGAATTTGTTCTTAATTGACATGTTAAATAAAAGTTAAAAAATTACATCTTGTTGTTCACTCATAAGGGGTTGTCTGTAACGATGTGCGCTGAGAGTCGGGAAGCAAGTTCAGGGAGGGAGTATTTTAATAAATAAACACAACATAATACAAAATGAGAAACACGAACAACGTACAGACATGAAACACGAACAGAAACATCTGGGGAAGGAACAAAAGGGAGTGACATATATAGGGAAGGTAATCCAGGGAAGTGATGGAGTCCAGGTGTGCATAACGTTGGTGACAGGTGTGCGCCATAACGAGCAGCCTGGTGACCTAGAGGCCGGAGAGGGAGCACACGTGATATTGTCTCATGGTAAAGCCTTTAATATGGTTAGGGTCAGGACCCTGTGACCTGTCCAGGAAAAACCCTAACCCTACTTATAACTGTTATATTATTATTTTGTTAGGGCCCTGACCTTTACCCTGGTCTGGTGACGTGGCCCTAAGTGTGTAAATGATATTGTGACAATTGACATTGCATATGTCATTGTTATGGACTTATAATCACTATGTAGGAAGTACAATGAAGATGTTCATTGATATAATTTAAATCACTACCCAAATTAAAATGTGCAAATTAAAAAGAAGTGACTTAATTTAACAATATTAAATTTGATCAAGACGAACAATACAATTCCTGTCCTTTTGTTGTTGTTGCAGGTTATGCTTCTCAAAAGTCCTCTGTTGAGTCAGAAACAGAGTGAAAAGGGCTAAGGACTGCGTCACAACATACTGCCCTGACCTCGTGACCCCGCACGGAGCCATGAGTAACCCTAAGGATGCCAGCGACACCAACGTCGCCACCAACACCAAGACCGCGGTCACGTCAGCTGTGAGTTTAAAACTTTACACATTAGTTACTCTAGACCAGAGTAATGCACCCCGTGTGGTCCCAAGGACCGAGTTTGGGAAACGGTGTTCTACACACACATTATTTGACATTTATTTATGTATTTATTTGTTGGTGTTTTTACTTATTGGTCAGGTAATGCTTACATTGCACCCAGTAGTACCTGTAAAGCCAATTCCATGCTCTATTACAAATGAATCAAAAACCAAAACCAACTACCACCCCCATGTGTATGGCTGTTTGTTGGAGACTGTTCCGCTGTGTCGTGACCCCAACGAGTAAATGTGGTTGAAATGACATCATTACAACAATTATGACATCATTTCAATCAGTTTTGTTCAGTTTTGCCTGCTGGGACATGAGCTAAACCCCACTAACTAAGACCCAGTTTTGCCTGCTGGGACATGAGCTAAACCCCACTAACTAAGACCCAGTTTTGCCTGCTGGGGACATGAGCTAAACCCCGCTAGTTAAGACACAGTTTTGCCTGCTGGGACATGAGCTAAACCCCACTAGCTAAGACCCAGTTTTGCCTGCTGGGGACATGAGCTAAACCCCGCTAGCTAAGACCCAGTTTTGCCTGCTGGGGACATGAGCTAAACCCCGCTAGCTAAGACCCAGTTTTGCCTGCTGGGGACATGAGCTAAACCCCGCTAGCTAAGACCCAGTTTTGCCTGCTGGGGACATGAGCTAAACCCCACTAGCTAAGACCAAGTTTTGCCTGCTGGGGACATGAGCTAAACCCCGCTAGCTAAGACCCAGTTTTGCCTGCTGGGACATGAGCTAAACCACTAAGACCCATGAAGTGTTTAATTTTTTTGCCACTGTTGGCTAGTTCCTCTCAGACATGGGTGACATGTGGTGGTACGACGCCCACACGCCAGCATTCCTGCCTAGATTTACTTATTAATACCAGCTTTGACTTAACCCCAATGCTCATATCGGGGGTGGGAGGGAGTGCTTGTGGGTGGGCGGTTAAGGTGGTCGTGATGACGCTTGCGTGACTGGGAGTATGTGTGTGTGTGTGTGTGTGTGTGTCTGATGAATGCAATTTCCTCCCCCTCTTGTCCGTTTTGATCTTTGAGGGCTGGTTGCTCTCGGTCAAACAATAGACAGCCCAAAGAATTGCAGCCCAAATAAACACCTTTCATTACTATGGCAACCTGACGGACCATACGCACCTGTCAATCACTGCTGGGGTTGGTGGGGCATTACCACTCACTGGCCTTTAGCAAGGTTTTGCTTACGATCTTTTCTCATCGCTGCAACTCCCCAACGGGCTCGGGAGAGGCGAAGGTTGAGTCATGCGTACTTCGAAACATGACCAGCCAAACCGCGCTCCTTAACACCCGCTCGCTTAACCCGGAAGCCAGCTGTACCAATGTGTCGGAGGAAATACCGTTCAACTGACAACCGAAGTCAGCCTGCAGGCGCCTGGCCTGCCACAAGGAGTCGCTAGAGCGCGATGAGCCAAGTAAATCCCCCCCGGCCAAACGCTGGGCCAATTGTGCGCCGCCCTATGGGACTCCTGGCCAGTAATGACAGAGGCTGTAGTGGCGCCGCAACACTGCAATGCAGTGCCTTAGACCGCTGCACCACTCGGGAGGCCAGAATTGAACTTTCAAAGAATGTGTGGAATACACTGAGTATAACAAACTTTAGGAACACCTTCCTGATATTGAGTTGCACCCCCTTTTTGCCCTCAGAACAGCCTGAGTTCATCGGGGCATGGACTCTACAAGGTGTCGAAAGCGTTCCACAGGGATGCTGGCCTATTTTGACTCCAATGCTTCCCACAGTTGTGTCAAGTTGGCTGGATGTCCTTTGATACACATGGGAAACTGTTGAGCATGAAAAACCCAGCAGCGTTGCAGTTCTTAAAAAAATACAAATATTTACACATTTTTCATGCTATCCAATTGGTAGTTACAGTCTTGTCGCATCGCTGAAACTCCCATACGGACTCAAGGTTGAGAGCCGTGCGTCCTCTGAAACACAACCCAACCCAACCGCACTGCTTCTTGACACATTGCCCACTTAACCCAGAAGTCAGCCACACCAATGTGTCGGAGGAAACACCGTACACCTGGCGACCGTGTCAGCATGCACTGCGCCCAGCCTGCCACAGGAGTCGCTAGTACGCGGTGGAACAAGGACATCCCTGCCTTGCCAAGCCCTCCTCTAACCCGGACGATACTGGGCCGCCACATGGGTTTCCCGGTCGCAGCCGGCTGCGACAGAGTCTGGACTCAAACCCAGAATCTCTAGTGGCACAGCCTTAGACCACTGCGCCACTCAGGAGGCCCAGCGCTACAGTGCTTGACAGACCGGTGTGCCTGTCATCTACTACCATACCCCATTGCCCATTCACCCTCTGAATGGCACACATACTTAATCCATGTCTCAATTGTTTCAAGGTTTTAAAAAATCCTGATTTAACCTGTCTCCTTCCCTTCCTCTACCCTGATTGACGTGGATTTAACAAGTGACATCAATAAGGGATCATATCTTTCACCTGGATTCACCTGGTCAGTCTCTGTCATACTCTGTATGTTGACTCATGTATTCAGTAAGTCAAGTCACAATGTCATCCTACCAACAGTAGCCTCTATGCATACTGATTCTATAGCCAGCAGAGTACCTCACAGAGTATCTCATTAACTTAAACAAAAACATGTTTTAATTTGTGTGTCAGTGTGAAAAAAAATGGTCTTGTGTGTAAAATTGCAAAATAATTCAAAGCTAGAGGTTTTCCAGAGCTCTAGTAATTTAACCAATGTTGTCGTTCACTCACTGTCCGTGAGTCTGTGTTCTTCAAGGAGTTACACATTAGCCGGGATTAATGTCAGTGTTGGTGCTTGACTGGGAATGACAGTATTACCATAAATCTATTTTGTCTAGGTGTTTTATGTTCCTTGTGAGGTGTGTGTTTGATTGAGAGTCACAGTTTGTTTGTCTAGTGTGTGTGTGTGTGTGTGTGTGTGCTCTGCATGCGTAGAACCCCAAGGCGGCCTGGTAATCTGCACAGAGATTATAAACGAGTCCCAAATGGCACCCTATTCCCTATATAGTGCACTACTTTTAACTAGAGCCCAATGGGCATTGGACAAAAGTACTGCACTATATAGGGAATAATGTGCCATTTGGGACGCCGGCTATGAATCTTATACGGGGTCATTATGTCACCGGACAAGGTCTACTTCCTGTCTGGACGGACTACTCTTGTCATGTGACCAGAGGCATTCCAAAAAACTGCCCAAACGTAGCTTTTCCCTGCTATTTTAGATTGCCCTTTTTGTTGTAATGCTCGTCATGAGCAGCTAGCGTCCTTTCGCTACGTGACTGTGACAGATAGCTGATGCTACATGGACTTCCTGCTTGAAATCAAGGTGAGTGCCCTGTGGGCTGTTCCAGACAGCTGGATCAATGAGTTACCGGCTAACTGTTCAAAATTACTAGTAACTTAATATTTAAAAAAAATATATAGACCAAAAAATGTACAAGGTATAATTGATTCGACAACCAATATCCAAATATAGCTTTCTTAATCAACCAGAAAATCAAGATTTATAACCCACAGGACACACACTGGTTGAGTCAATGTTGTTTCCACGTCAGTTAAAATAAGTGACGTTGAACCAACGTGGAAAAGACGTTGAATTGACGTCTGAGCCCAGTGGGATGTGGCTGTTTATCAGAGTTAGCTGACTAACTTAATAATTCTATGGATGTAGCCATCGGGGTGAACAACGTTGATAGAGGCAACAATAACAGTGTTCTTTCATTAAATGATTTAACTAAAACGGTTTAATAAGTAATTTCTACAAATGATTGAATGGACTTGGCACACCATCAATTCCTGATCATATGTGGAGTGGAAAAGAAAAGATTTGACAAGAAAATCACCTTGAAAATCTTCATATTTTATATTCAACGCAGTTTTGATTTCATTCTATTAAATGATTTAATCATTGCACAATTATTTATTTGTCCAGACAAGCTGTACTGAGCCAGCAATGTGATGCCAAATTCCTGTTAATATAAAACATTGATTTTGCTGTTTCCAGTGAAAAATGTTGTTTCCAACCTTTAAAGCTCATACACAGTGGTCTAATCACTAAGGACTGTAGTTTAGTGAGACTCAAGGTCTCCTCCCCTACAAATGGATAACTGGATAACATACTGTAACTGGGCAAAACTGAACGTTTGTTTACAGCAACCTTCAAGATCTTCACAACACATTCATCTCAATCACGACCCAGCTAATATCACTCAATCAGTGTGAACATCACAGTAAAGACAAAAATCTATTCTAAGAATAAGTATATCAGGATAGTTGAACGTGAAGATTACCATAACCCTTCTCAATCAAAAGGGGTTTTAGTACGTATTTATGTGGTTAACATTGTGTTACAAAAAATGATAACCCGGGAATTGGAATAACATCACGGATTGGACCCCAACACACCGCAGGGGGAGAAAAGGCCACGAAAGATTCAGACGCAGTTACATAACACCACAGCAGACTCTTAAAACCACCTGGGTTTCCCAACACAGCGGGTCAAACCAAATGTCTCTGCCTTTGGTGGGAAAATGAACAGCAACACAGCCTAGAGTTTCAAATCTTAGTGAGCAAAGTAGCTGTTGACTATGGTTTTGATTCATAGGTACATCAGGTATCTGGGGGGTGGCAGATAGCCTACTAGTTAGAGCATTGGGCCAGTAACAGAAAGGTTGCTGGATCGAATCCCCGAGCTGACAAGTTAAAAATCTGCCGTTCTGTCCCTGAACAAGGCAGTTCACCCACTGTTACCCCAGTAGGCTGTCATTGTAAATAAGAATCTGTTCTTAACTGACTTGCCTAGTTAAATAAAGGTTAAATAAAAAAAAAACATTAAAGAAATATGCATGTATTCACTAAGATACAAGTTGGGACAACTGTAGGTTACAATATACAACAAATGATGTAGATGCCAGCCAACCAGCGAAATCAAATATATCAAGTTATCACGTGACTGTAGTAGCAGTGCCTGCCTTCCATAAAGGATGGACTATTTATAATACAGAGACAATTCAATAGCAGGTCTCAGGAGGCCATTCCATTTCTATGCTAAATGTAACGCTACACAGCCATTCCTCAGTGTTATAGCTCTCTGGCTTTCTTTAAAACTCCTTCGGGATCGGTGTCCCGTCCACGGGACGGTTGAGCTAACGTAGGCTAATGCGATTAGCATGAGGTTGTAAGTAACAAGAAAACCTCCCAGGACATAGACATATCGGATAGTGTCAGAAAGCTTAAATTCTTGTTAGTCTACTGTCCAATTTACAGTAGCTATTACAGTGAAAGAATACCATGATGTTGTTTGAGGAGATTGCACAATTTTGAACATGAAAAGTTATTCATAAACAAACTAGGTACATTTGGGCAGTCTTGATACACATTTTTGAACAGAAATGCAATGGTTCATTGGATCAGTCTAAAACTTTGCACATACACTGCTGCCATCTAGTATCTGAATTGCAACTGGGCTGGAATAATACATTATGGCATTTCTCTTGCATTTCAAAGATGATGGTACAAAAAAATACAATACGTTTTTTTTGTATTATCTTTTACCAGGTCTATTGTGTTATATTCTCCTACATTCCTTTCACATTTCCACAAACTTCAAAGTGTTTCCTTTCAAATGGTATCAAGAATATGCATATGCTTCCTTCAGGGCCTGAGCTACAGGCAGTTAATGGGGCAGATCCAGCTAATATCATATTTACTTAACTGTAGAAGACTAGTCCATATCAGCTAATATCATATTTAACCAACAGTGCAGTTCAAGAAGAATAAAACATTTACCATGTAGACTAAAATAAAAAGTAACAAAATAAGAATAACAATAACGAGGCTATATACAGGGGACACCGGTACCGAGTCAGTGTGCGAGGGTACAAGCTAGTTGAGGTAATCTGTACGTGTAGGTGGGGGCAAAGTGACCATGCATAGGTAACAAACAAGCAGCGAGTAGCAGCAGTGTACAAAAGGGATGTGTTTGCTCCATAAAAATAAATACATGTGGTAGTCACCTTACAGTCTGTGGCTTTAAATTGAACCCCAAATAGTGTTGAAATATTTTTCTCGTAGATATTGTATGTAAAAAGAAGGTGTAGGTGAGGTGGGTGACTTTCAAGAGGAGAGTAGAAATTATCAAGCAAAACAAGAGATTAATCCGTGAGCTAGTATTCAACAGATTTAATAGGTTGTTTAAGCAAGAGTTTTTTGACCTCTATTGGAGTCAGGTGTTACTGATATAAAATTAAATGAGACACATTAGTGTGTGTGTGTGTGTGTGTGTGTGTGTGTGTGCACGCACTATGATGACTGTTTTTTAATCATTCTTGAGACACTTTTTCTATATGTGTGCTGTAGTATAGTTGTACGATATTAAGATATTTACTTAGTAGCACTAGTAATTAGGTCTCGTATGATTTGAACTGTTCACTTTGTGACCTTTTCATAATTGACCTGTAGTATCACTCAGCTGTTTTAAGATTCCCCTGATGCAAGCATTTGAAATGATATTGCAAATGGAAATGTCAAGCTCTGAGCAGATGAAAACATGTGACTATTGTCCCGTCCCTGAGGAGCTGTGTCATGAAACAAGATGGCTGCTTAATAGGGGACCTGAGGTTAATCCTTTGTGACGTGGAAAGGTTTATTGTTGTGAGGATGTGGTCTGTTGATTTATCGTAGGACTCACTGCTCAGAGAGGGCATTGCTGAATCACAGGAAACAACTTTTACTTTCACTCACTGAGTACCTGCCCGAAGGCTGATATACTGTGTGTAGCTATGCTAGCATTAGCTCAATGGTACCATACCTTTAGCATTTGCGATTGTGGCTCTGGTTAGCATTAATATTACGATGACTAACCCTTGCATTTTGGGTATTTGTTTCTCCCCTATAGATTGTGCTATGAGTTTGAGACTATGTTTGATTAAGTCAAACTCGTATTAGCATAGATTGTGGCCTATTTGATAGTTTTTTTTTGTCCTGTATTCAAAAAAAAAAAAAAACTTATGAAGGTAAAATGTCTAAACGACACCAACCTAAGTAACAAAAGGATGCAGGCTTGAGCTCAAACTAAGTGAACCAATGTCTCCTTGACTTTTCCCTTCCTTTTATCTAACCTCGTAGCCTTACCACAAAGAGACAAAACCTCAGAAACACTACTGTTTATGTAGCCATGGGGGTTGCGTTAACCCGAAGGAGGCTAGCCCTGGGCCTGTATTCATAAAGTTCTTCAAATTAGCTGATCTAGGATCATCTGTCCATGTAATATTATTTATTATGATCTAACAGGCAAAAACTCCTACTTTGCGAATATGAACCCTGGCATCGGCGGGGCAATATATCCCCTGCTACCCAGAGGTGGGCCTCCTCTGAAAACAAACGCTGTTGGATGGACCAAAAGCATGCGAGCCACCAGTGAATCCTTGTGATAACATCCCCTAAGTTCTATCCTTATCGATTACATCCCACAGGCAGCAGGGGGCTGTAGCCTCCACCCTCAGCCCCGTTGTCAGAACATAAGTCAGTTTACTGTTCATGGTGGTGATCTGGTTCAGTTTCATAGCATTTCATAACATTTCAAACTGTTTGTTTGAATAGGGACAGATACAATTAAAACATTGACACATTGAATACACAATCAGCCGGAGATGCATTGCATCATGGCCCTTTAAGCATATGCTAATGTGCATTGTTGTCTCTAAGATGAGAATGATAGGTTTGTATCTGGTCATCACTGTTTTCTTAAATGGTTTTTATGGAAATACTTAGTCTCATAATGATGCGGTTGACTTGTTAAGATCTTGATATTGTTTACAGGTTGGAAGTACAGTGCTTGGTTAAATACAGCCTATGAATTTTATATATATTATTTTAGTAGAGGGCATCATTTAAAAACATATTTTTATTTAACTTGGCAAGTCAGTGGCAGACTTTGTTGTTTTGTTACCACTTTACCTGCATTTTATTTTATTTATATTTTTTTAAACCTTGATTTAACTAGGCAAGTCAGTTAAAAACTTCTTCAGGATGGGTGGGTCCCCGGCGGGATGGTTGAGCGAACGTAGGCTAATGCGATTAGCATGAGGTTGTAAGTAACAAGAACATTTCCCAGGACATAGACATATCTGATATTGGCAGAAAGCTTAAATTCTTGTTAATCTAACTGCACTGTCCAATTTACAGTAGCTATTACAGTGAAAGAATACCATGCTATTGTTTGAGGAGAGTACACCGTTTTGAACATGAAAAGTTATTAATAAACAAATTACAAAATTTTTAACACAAATGCAATGGTTCATTGGATCAGGCTAAAACTTTGCACATACACTGCTGCCATCTAGTGGCCAATATCTAAATTGCACCTGTGCCGGAATAATACATTACGGCCTTTCTCTTGATTTCAAAGATGATGGTACAAAAAAATACAAAAAAGGTTGGTTTTTTCTTTGTATTATCTTTTACCAGATCTAATGTGTTATATTCTCCTACATTCCTTTCACATTTCCACAAACTTCAAAGTGTTTCCTTTCAAATGGTACCAAGAAAATGCATATCCTTGTTTCAGTGCCTGAGCTACAGGCAGTTAGATTTGGGTATGTCATTTTAGGCGAAAATTGAAAAAAAAGCCCATGTGTGTTTTAATATATAGGAAATTTAGGAGTGTATCTATGGATGATATGTCTTTGTTGGTACTATAAGTTTGATACAGCAATGGCCCTGGTACAATATGTATATATATATATATATATATATATATATATATTGCAATGAAATGCAGTACTTGAAGTAGTATCAAGTCAGTCACCTGGCATGTACCAGTGACTTTGTCTCCCCCTAGTGGTGTCTATGATGCCATGCACTTTGCACTTCCATGTCTACCAATCATATCCTCTAGCCTTAAAACTTAATTCTGGACCTCGAAGCCAGTTCCACTGAATTTTTTTCATGGTTCCCCTCTAATCAGGGACTGATTTATACCTGGGACAGCAGGTGTGTGCAATTAATTATCAGGTAGAACAGAAAACCAGCAGGCTCCAGACCTCATAGGGTAAATTTGAATACCCCGGCTCTATAGCATAGCACATGAGCAGTTTAATGACGATGCACATTTACTGTTAGCAATTATGCAATTGGCATGCCTTTTCTTGAATGTCCTAACAAAAAGTTGCTCTAGATGTAATGTAATTGTAAATCCGTGCTGAAATCATCACTAACCTCTATCCACCCATACCCTCCTCCCCCCACCGCCGCTAGCCGGTTCAGCCGCCGCCCTCTCCTCGGCGGATTGATGATGACGAGGACGAAGAGCGGGACCTGAACAAGACCCTGGGAGTGCAGCGGTTCCAGCAGATCCTCCACCCGCCGGCCCGTGGACCACCAGAGAAGCACCGGGCCTATAACGAGGAGGACTTTGAGTGTGAGCCACCCACCGCTGATTTAGCCTAGTTACCTTTCACATCTATTCAATCACTGTTTCATGCAGTGACCATGTAGGGCTATGTAATTACATTGTGTTTGAAAATAACCTGCATAGACAGAGACAAATGTGGCAAATGTGTGTTCGCTTAATATGCACATCCCTGCCAGTTAAATAGCATAGGACTTGGATAGGGAGCCATCTTCTCTATGGTAAAATCAGATCAAATCAAAATGTATTTATCACGTGCGCCGAATACAACTGGTGTACTGTAGACCTTAAAGTGAAACGCTTACTTACAAGCCCTTAACCAACAATGCAGTTCAAGAAATAACAAACATTTACTCCAGTCATTCTCCTGACCCTGTGGAAATGAGCACACTACTGTGGGTTCTGTTTGTCTTTACTACGTTGAACCTGTGGAAATGACCACACTACTGTGGGTTCTGTTTGTCTTTACTACGTTGACCCTGTGGAAATGACCACACTACTGTGGGTTCTGTTTGTCTTTACTACGTTGACCCTGTGGAAATGACCACACTACTGTGGGTTCTGTTTGTCTTTACTACGTTGAACCTGTGGAAATGACCACACTACTGTGGGTTCTGTTTGTCTTTACTACGTTGACCCTGTGGAAATGACCACACTACTGTGGGTTCTGTTTGTCTTTACTACGTTGACCCTGTGGAAATGACCACACTACTGTGGGTTCTGTTTGTCTTTACTACGTTGACCCTGTGGAAATGACCACACTACTGTGGGTTCTGTTTGTCTTTACTACGTTGACCCTGTGGAAATGACCACACTACTGTGGGTTCTGTTTGTCTTTACTACGTTGACCCTGTGGAAATGACCACACTACTGTGGGTTCTGTTTGTCTTTACTACGTTGACCCTGTGGAAATGACCACACTACTGTGGGTTCTGTTTGTCTTTACTACGTTGACCCTGTGGAAATGACCACACTACTGTGGGTTTTGTTTGTCTTTACTACGTTGACCCTGTGGAAATGACCACACTACTGTGGGTTCTGTTTGTCTTTATTACGTTGACCCTGTGGAAATGACCACACTACTGTGGGTTTTGTTTGTCTTTACTACGTTGAACCAGTGGAAATGACCACACTACTGTGGGTTTTGTTTGTCTTTACTACGTTGACCCTGTGGAAATGACCACACTACTGTGGGTTCTGTTTGTCTTTACTACGTTGACCCTGTGGAAATGACCACACTACTGTGGGTTCTGTTTGTCTTTACTACGTTGACCCTGTGGAAATGACCACACTACTGTGGGTTCTGTTTGTCTTTACTTCCTTGTTTGCGTTTGACATCAGTCATATCAATCAATGTCTGCAGACCACCGCCACTCCTCTCATCACATCCACCACCCGCTGTCCAAACTTCCCCCGGAGGGGAAGAAGAAGAAGAGCAACAAGAGGAAGAAGGGAACGGGACGGAGAAGAGGATCTGGGGCCGGAGGAGCTCCCACCATAGAGGAGGACGAGGAGGAAGAGGATGTGGAGGAAGAGTCCTACAGCCAGTACGATGGAGAGGGAGGGCAGACCACCACACCTGATACAGACATGGACACACAAAACGAGGACGTGCAGGTGGAGTCACAAGCTTATAATGGTTTATACAGTACAAAGGGTATACACACCATACATACTGAACACACGCACACACACACTATAAGACACACACACGCACACGCACACACACACACTGTAACGGTTTTGACTTGAGGTTATTTATAGGGGTGCCAGGTAGGTTGTCCTACCAGAGAAAGCATTGGTTTCTCCTTTTAGTTTGGGAGGGAATGAGTCCCATCTGGTCCGTCAAGTCACACCAATACAAAGGACTTAAGTAAAAGTCAGGATGGAAATATACTTTTCATAAACCCCTTAAAACATTGGAAAGAACTTCAAACAAGTGTATTCTTTTGCGTGGTTGTATTAACAACATAAATGATCACACACAAGAATATAACAATTAATGCACTTATTTTCATTTAGAAATGTCCTGTACCTCGGGCATAAAAAGAGTCCAGCCCGGTAAATAAGTTCAGTGACTCAAGTGACCTTAGTCACGCAACGTTTGTCCGTAGCGTAAACCCAGTATATTCATACACTCAAAATAACACTTATTTTGCAACACAACTATAAAGCGTATCAAAGACTAACCAAAGAATAATACGTCCTCACAACTACATAAATCACAGTATACATCACCCCAAACAAATGAAATACCGTGTACAAAAAGTTGTAGTCAGTCGGTCAGTCAGACAATCCGCCAACAGATCTCCAGCGGAGAAAAGGCCACGAAAACCAACGGAGAGTTGTAGTCCACAGACGCACAGAGTGGATCCAATCCTGGGTAACCTCGCTTTAAGGCTACAAAACACACTGTAAGACAACAAAACAAACATAATGGCGAAGCTTCATGAACTGAAGGTAGTACACATCCTCATTCATGTCTCAATCACAACTTCACCTTTGCGCAGCTGATGCTGGCTATTTAATGGGGAATTAAAGGGGAAGCGCCCTATTAGAAGGAGAAGCACTGAGACGGTTCAGAAATATTCAGGGCCGTCACAACACGTGCACACGCACACACACACTATAAGACACACACGCACACGTGCACACGCACACACACACACACACACACACACACACAAACACTATAAGACACACACACACACACACACACACACTATAAGACACACACACAAACACACACACACTATAAGACACGCACACAGACACTCACACACACACACACACTATAAGACATGCACACACACACTATAATACACACACACACTATAAGACACGCACACACACACACACACACACACACACACACACACACACACACACACACACACACACACACTCAGCTCCTTTCCTTTTGAATAGGTCGTCTTCTTCCTCATTGACCCTAGTCTGTCCTTTCTGTAGTTCTTTGTGTCTGAGGATGACTGTGCCAGTGCCACGCCAAGCCAGCCTGGCAGTGCCAGCTTTCCCAGACGCCTCACCATCGTACCCGAGACTGCCCTGGGCACCGACCTGCCAGAGGACGCCACACCTACTGAGTGAGCAACACACACATGCACAGACTGATATAGCAATACAAACATTAATACAAATTCACACAGAGCCTCTGTCTGTATATCTGTCTGTCTCTCTGCATGTCATTGACATGGTACCAGTAAGCCAGTGGACTCGGTGTCGGCCCCTCACAAAGGGAGGAACGGCCTGTCCTCCGGCCCCTCCCGGGAGTCCCCCAGCCCCTCCACATTGGGTTCCATACCTCCCTCCTCCAGAGCCCCGCCCCCTGGTGGTAGCCGCAGCTACGACCTGCAGGAGCGCCGGTGCTCGGGCAACATGACGTGTGGGCTGCAGGAGCATCACCAGCGCCAGGCCACTGACGACAGCGAGGCCCAGATGCTGGGGTCCGCCGACCTGGATGGGATCAAAAGTAAGTACCAATCAGTCAGTCAGTCAATCAAGTAATCAATCACTTTTTTCCGACCTTGAACCGACCTTGAACCGACCTTGAACCGACCTTGATTACAATGACTACACAGAGGGATGATTCCCATTTCACTGTGACATCATATAAGGATTTAATGACTAAACTATTAACTTTGGTTCTTTAACATGTTTTAATAACTAAACTATTACCTTTGGTACCTGTGAAATGTTTTAATGACTAAACTATTAACCTTGGTTCTGTGACATCATTTCAATGACGAAACAGGGGATTCATTTTACTATTACTACGACACCATTGCAGCACCATTTTAATGACTTTACAGGAGACTAACGTTATACATTACTGTGACATCATTGTAGCATTATTTCCATGACTTCACCTGGGATTAACTTTGATATTACTGTGACATCATAGCAGCATTCCCATGACTACACATGAGATTAATGTTGATATTTCTGTGACATCATAGCAGATCTTCCATGAAAACACAATGGGATTAACTTTGATATAACTTCAGATTTTACTATGACATCACTTTAGCATCCCTACATAGGGCTATCATCATTATGACAATTCTGATAACACTTTACTGTGACATCATTATATGGCATTAATATGAGACCATGCAAGCAAATGACATATTATTTTTGATATACAGTGCCTAGCAAAAGTCTACACATCTATTGCACAGTCTTCAACATTTTCTGCCTTAGAATTTTTATTTCAAAATGGATTCCATCTTTTTTTATGTAATCCACAACCTACTCCACATTTTCAAAGGGAAAGAAAATTATAGAAAGTTCCAAAAATATATAAAAAAATAACCTGAAGATGTTAATACGTGGTACCTTTGGCATTACAGCTGTGAATCATTTTGAATAAGATTCTACCAACTTTGTCCTACAACACAACTATGGGGCGTCGTACTCTCGCAAATCACGCCTGACACGGCCAGTGAAATACGCGCCTCGCTGAAAGTCACGCCTTCCACAGGTGATAACTCTGAGGCTCGGATTAATTCCTTCCAATTCTTCAGCTCTTCACCTCGAACGATTCATGCCACAAAACAAAAAAAATTGTGCCAACTGAACTGTCCCTTTGTCGTAGAGCGTGCTCACCCCCTGAATGTTGTGTGCTGGAGTTTGCATTTGTTTTGCTAGTTTCCTATCTACAAACCAATTACTTATTCTTTGGATTGCTTGCCCTGGCTGTAGCAATGAGTCAGATGGCTAATGAGACCGAACGACGAAGGCTAACAAGCCAGGTTTGGATTCGTGACCATGCCCAGATAAATAAAAAGATACCCACGTTTGTTGTTTTGTACGTCTCGACTCGGTGCATGCTCTGGCTGCCGTCGCTCTAATCAGTTTGTATGTGGGACTGACGGTGTCAGTAACAGTGGCTTGCCCGCGGCTGGCACTGTTCTCCTAGTCCACGGCGCAGGTTCTCTTGACAATCGTGTAGAATTCTTGAGGGGGTTGGTGTTTCCGATAGACTCGGGCACCCGGGAGAAGAAGTCACTGAGTTGTGGGACGCGGAGATGGATTGGGTCTTTGGTCGGAGCAAATGTCTTGTCTGCCTGGGCGGTAGTTGCCCCCGCTCATCCCGGCTTTCTCCCGGCATTGTAGCAACTCCATTCCTATTTCCAGTTCCTGGAGTTGGAGGGAATGGAGGAAGCGGGGCTTGTATGTACTTCTGATGAGGAAGAATCCCCCTACCCCCAGAGTGAGGGGCCTTAACATAGGTCTGAACGATCAATCAAATTTATTTATAAAGCCCTTCTTACATCCGCTGATGTCACAAAGTGCTGTACAGAAACCCAGCCTAAAACACCAAACAGCAAGCAATGCAGGTGTAGAAGCACGGTGGCTAGGGAAAAACTCCCTAGAAAGGCCAGAACCTAGGAAGAAACCTAGAGAGGACCCAGGCTATGAGGGGTGGCCAGTCCTCTTCTGGCTGTGGTGGGTGGAGATTATAACAGAACATGGCCAAGATGTTCAAATGTTCATAGATGACCAGCAGGGTCAAATAATATTAATCACAGTGGTTGTCAAGGGTGCAACAGGTCAGCACCTCAGGAGTAAATGTCAGTTGGCTTTTCATAGCCAATCATTCAGAGTATCTCTACCGCTCCTGCTGTCTCTAGAGAGTTGAAAACAGCAGGTCTGGGACAGGTAGCACGTCTGATGAACAGGTCAGGGTTCCATAGACGCAGGCAGAACAGTTGAAACTGGAGCAGCAGCACGGCCAGGTGGACTGGGGCAGGCAAGGAGTCATCAGGCCAGGTAGTCCTGAGGCATGGTCCTAGGGCTCAGGTCCTCTGAGAGAGAGAAAGAAAGAAAGAGAGAGAGAATTAGAGAGAGCATACTTAAATTCACACAGGACACTGGATAAGACAGGAGAAATGCTCCAGATATAACAGACTGACCCTAGCCCCCCGACACATAAACTACTGCAGCATAAATACAGGAGGCTGAGACAGGAGGGGTCGGGAGACACTGTGGCCCCATCCAACGATACCCCCGGACAGGGCCAAACAGGCAGGATATAACCCCTCCCACTTTTCAGCGAACAGTGCGCCCCTCCACAAAAACATTACTGTGACAACAGTTCCCCCACGTTTGGTTACTGCTAAACGGGATACCATGTCAGCCATTGCCAGAGCCCCTTGTGCACATAAGGGGGCTTCAAGCAGGCTATACAGTCTTGTGGAAGCACTACGTATGTTGAACGCTTGTCCATGTTTAAACCCCTAGAGTCGATTGACACAATCTAAGTAACATCATTTTAAAACACCCATCAGAATCCCTCAGTTTAAGCTAGAGATATGTTTATTTGCATTAGATGCGTCTCAATCCACCACATCCGCCGATATCGCACTTCTGCTTCTGCGGTGAAAGGTGGCAGAGCTATGAAAAGCTGTCTGTCAAGTTGCTAGCTGTGCCACTAGAGATCCTGGTTCGAGTCCAGGCTCTGTCGCAGCCAGCCGCGACTGGGATACCCATGGGGCGGCGCACAGTTGGCCCAGCGGCACGGATGTCCTTGTCCCATCGCGCTCTAGCGACTCCTGTGGGGGGCCGGGCGCATGCACGCTGACACGGTCGCCAGATGTACAGTGTTTCCTCTGACACATTGGTGTGGCTGGCTTCCGGGTTAAGTGGGCATTGTGTCAAGGATCAGTGCAGCTTGGTTGGCTTGTGTTTCGGAGGACGCATGGCTTTCGCCCTTTGCCATTCCCGAGGGAAGTTGCAGCAATACGGGAGTTGCAGCAATGAGACAAGACTGTAACTACCAATTGGATAGCACGAAATTGGAGAGAAAAAGAGGTAAAAGTAATAAAAAAAACAGACCATGAAACATCCCGAAAATCGTTCTACAAACTATTATGACCACTCTATGGACAACGGGAGACTCTCACGAACACGATTCCTTTGTTTTCGGCACCAAAGCTCCAACGCCTGCCACTTAAACGCATACAGCCCTCCTTGATTATCCTCGGCCAGAGTTTTGGTGTCTGTGGGCTTGGCTACTATTCGTCTGCAACGGCGTATGCATTTAAGCGGCAGGCGTTGGAGTTTTGATGCCATAATAAAATAATTTATAAAGGAATAATAAAGTAATCCTTTTCAGAGTGCTCTGGGGAACATTTGAATGTCCCCACAGGAGCTTTTTTGAGTATGGTTATTCATTCTCCACTTTGAAAGTGTATATGGCGTCTATGTCAGTGCGTCATGTAGGAATTGATGGCTTGTGACGTGGCGGTGAGGTTCCTAAAAGGGTGTGCGCTGTCCTCAGACTTGTTTCTAGACCTATCACGCTCCCACTTTGGATATTAGCTTTGCTTTTGGATGCTCTGTGTGAAGCCCCTTTTGAACCACTGGAATCTGAAGATCCTCTCCTACAAAAAAAAACTCCTCGCTCGTGGCTTTGGCCTCGGCTAAACACGTTGGGGATCTCCACCCGTTATCCATACACCCTTCCTGTATGTTGTGTCCTAATGCCGGCCTTTGTTCCAATGGTCATGACTATGTCCTATAGGTCTCGAGCTTTGAGCTATTGCCCGTTTCGCCTCCTCCATTTGCTTCTGAGAATCAATGGCGGTTACATGCCCTGTGTCCAGTACGAGCTTTACGCGCTTACATTAAGCGGACCTGGGATATCTGGTTAAGTGACCAGCTTCTTGTCTGTTTTGTTAATCCAGCTTGAAGGCAGGGCACTCTCTAAGCAGCGTCTATCCCACTGGATTATGTAAGCTATCTTCCTGGCATATAGCAGAAATAGGTAAGGGTTAACTAACGGTGTACGCTCCCACTCCACCAGGGGTCCGGCACGGTCTTGGGCCGTTATTGAAAGGGTTAACAGTAGGGGCTATTTGTTCTGTGCGCAACTTCACACTTTTTTGAGAGGTTTCATCGCTTGGATGTCACTGTACCCAGTGTAGCCCACACAGCGTGTTTACAGCTGGGCCAGGATCAGAGTCATTAGGCTGCACACGGTGTGCACAACACCCAGACTACAGCATCTTGCGAGTTGGAGGTCTGGGTGGTCTGCCATGGGCCGTTTTCATTTGGTATTTGTTGGGGCCGGATTTTAATTTCCCCCATAGTTGTGTTGTACCGAGAGTACTGACTGAATTGGAACGTGACGTTACGACTATAACTACTTTTCCCTGAAGGAAACGAGGCACCTCGCCGCCCAGTTTTGGGCTCTCGGTGAAGAGCGATACTGAATTAAAGGAATGAATCCGTGCCACGGGGTTATCGCCTGTGGAAAGAGCCTTGTCAGGCCTGATTTTGAGTTCTTCAATCGAAGCCGAGAAAGAACGACTCTCCATAGTTGTGTTGTATCTCGTTTCCCTCCGGGGAACAGTAGTCATAAAGTTACGTTTATTCACCAGAGTGATGTCCTATTTTTGTTCATCAAATATAACCTTAAAATCTGTGTTAGGGAGCGGTAATTCGGTGGCAAATTAAGGTTGCAATTGAGATCAGCAAAAAGTACATTTATTTGCCGTGTTGTCTTGCAATGTTACTTGTTGCTAACCGAATGGATGATATGGAGTGGATTATTTAACACAGGCTTGCTTCTTTTCACTTTGTCAAAAAGGCCAATAATGTGGAGTAAATGCAATGTTGTTGATCCCTTTGTATTTTCAAGTATTGTGGTGGCAGCATCATGTTATGGGTATGCTTGTCACCATCAGGGACTTGGGAGTTTGTCCGTATCAAAATAAATTTGAAAAGAAGCAAAGCCCAGGTAAAAAGTTAGAGGAAAACCTGCCGTAGTCTTCTGAAAACCCTGGGATAGAGTTAAAAAAAAAAATGTGGGCCAATTACTCAACGTTTTATACCAAAGATACACCATAATGGCTTTCCAAGAGGTGCTGAGTGGTCCACTCTGTTCTTACTGAAATGTGCTTGAAAACAGAAACAAGGTTTTGATATTGTTGTCCATCAATGATTCCCAACCAAATTTACTGAGCGTCAGCAATTTTGACAAAAGCAATGGATGTATGTTGCCCTAAGAGTTGTGCAAGGTTGGAAGAATATTCTTCAAATTATTAACAGCTATAATGGCTGCCAAATGGGCTTCCACCAGGTATTAACTCTGGGGTGTGAAAACATACACAATCAATACATATTCACTTAATTCATTTTGAAAATGTTCTATACATTTTCTTTCACTTTGAAAATGTAGAGTAGGTTGTGTAGATCGGTGGGGGAAAATCAAATTTAATCCCATTTTTTAAATTTAGTTTTAAGGCAGCTAAATGTGAAGACTGTGCAAGGGGTGTATAGACTTTCACTAGCAACTGTATCTATGTCATTATTTAGACATTTACATTTATAAAAAAAAAAAGACCTTTATTTAACATGGTGGAATTACTCAGATTGTAACCTATTAATTTATTAGATATCTCGTAAACATCACTTTGGCTGTATGTTAAGGTATTTGTCAGTAACTTTAATGGACAACTCATCCAAATGATATCACCTCTAGGGAAAATGAAAGCTTACAAAACCCTAATATTTAGAGACAAAAAGCCTATTCTCCACAGTCAATTTGCATTTGTTATCTTAAATCTGAGCCCAATATGGAATTGATTGTTCTGTGTACAGGCAAACAAGGCTGTCCATCCCACTGTGCACGGTCGGAATGTGAGCATTTTCAAAGAGCCCAAAGCTGCCCACCACTGTACTACTTTCCCAGTTTTGCATTGTTTGGTTCATGTTCAGATAAAAGTCTGTGTGTGTGTGTGGTGTGTGTGTGTGTGTGTGTGTGTGATGTGTGCTCATCCGTCATTCTTTGGAAAACAATCATTCATTTTGCCCCAAAGTGAAGCAAGGTTTGTTGCTGTGTTCTGAAAGTCAAAAGGTTGCAACTGCGCCCTTTCTTTGTGTCAGAGGAAAGATTTGTGTAAGTATCCATGATATAATATACAATTAAATTATTATGAGATTGTTATAATTTATAATACTATACGTTTGATTATCTTTTCTTTGGGTTTGACTGCCTGTTTAAAGTTCTTGCATTTATTTGCAAGTTTGTAATTCAGATCTACTGATCTAAATGGTTAGTCGTGATCTTAGTTTGATAGCCATGAATCTGCCTCTATTTGAGCTATGAGAAGTGAGTAAAAAAAAAAAAAAAGTCGGCTAGTTAATAAGGGTGGAGTTGGTCTTGATTCACTAGTCTCACACACCATGAGTCCTTGGAAAGCTTTCCTATTGTTAAAGCCAATCCTGAAATGTTGTTTTCACGAAAAGTACTCCCGTGGGAATCTGAGTGTGTTCTCACCGGGATTGTTAAAACACACTGCAGCGGGCAAAACTAGCTGCAAATGACGTTAATCTGATGTCTTTTGTGACGTGATGGTCATTTGTATTCTGATTGTAAAAAAAAGGATGTTTTTAAGACATCATTTTAGTGACCAGAAAATTACATCTTTAACTGTTTGTAATCTGGTCAGATAACATCCAAAATATGACGTCTTTCTCAGACAGTTTGATGTTGTCATTAAAAAAAAAAATATTTGTCTGATCTGATGACTTAACAAACAGAAAATCAGTTTGGGACCAGAAAATGACTATCTCTCTATTTTTCTCTTTCCATCTCTCTTTCTCTCTGTCCCCACTCCCCATGTCCCCTTTAGGCCACAGGTTCGAGGATGTGCCTGCGGTTCGCCGTCACCTGGTCAGGAAGAGCAACAAGGGTCAGGTGGTACACATCAACAAGGACCACAAGGAGCCTAGTGCCCGCAGCCGCAAGTTGGATCGTACCCCACATGAGGTGGGTACTAGGGGGGGGGGCGAAGGGTACTGGTTTATATGGCCCAATTCCACATTTCTTTCCTTGCTTGAACATCCATTTGGTAGACAGGGTGGCAGTATTTGTTGTTTTGCTACCACTTTACCTGCATTTTTTTTATTTAACCTGGCAAGTCAGTTAAGAACAAATTCTTATTTACAATGACTGCCTACCCCGGCCAAACCCTAACCCGGATGATGCTGGGACAATTGTGCGCCGTCCTATGGGACTCCAAATCACGGCTGGTTGTGAAACAGCCTGGAATCGAACCAGGGTCTGTAGTGACACCTCTAGCATTGAGATGCAGTGTCTTAGGTCCATCAAGTAGACTTATATGACACTGTCATATGCTATTACACGTTGATTCGACCCCCTACTGAGATGTAGGCCAGTAGAATTACTGCTGGTTACAAGTAACAGGCACTGACGTGTGAGTAGCACATGTCAAGTCGTTATTATGATGAGAGTTTGGTTTTAAGAAGTAAATGTGTCACCTGTACTTCAACTCCCTGCTTTGGTACATAGGTCAGTTAGAGAAAGGTGGGAGAGAAAGACAGAGACGTTAGAAATGAATGAAGGGACAACTTTCACACGCCACAAGAAAAAAGAGGAGAGGTAACACGACACAAGGGGGCTCTAAGAGGTAAGCCAGGGAGTTAAGTTTGTTGTATTAGGGTAACCAGGTAAAGTTCACTCTCTTCTGTGTCTGTGTGTGTGTGTGTGTAAGGTAAGGCTGCTCTGTCAGATTTGTCAGTATCTCTGCTTCTCGCTCACCCAGCCAGTAGTTGTGTATCGATCCACATCTCTGTTGGACAGAATGGTTCGCTTGGAGTTCGTGGGTCGTATGGCACGGCACCAGAAGGTAGGGTGGTTTTGGACTAGCACAACACGGTTTTAGCCTATCTCAGTAGGGGGTCGAATCAAAGTGTAATAGCATATGACAGTGTCACTTTGGACTTGCCGTATTAGCGTTCAGATAGAAGTTTAAGTAACTGTGCAGTCAAAATCTAACACCACGCCTATACAGCATGGTGTGTTTGTAAGGGGGAAACCTAGTCAGTTGTACAACTGAATGCATTCAACTGAAATGTGTCTTCCACATTTAACCTGGGGGCTGCCATAATCAACATCTTCAGCCTTCGGGGAAGAGGGGGTTAACTGCCTTGCTCAGGGACAGAACAACACATTTTAACTTTGTCAGCTCAGGGATTTGATCCAGCAACCTTCTGGTTACTGGCCCAATGCTCTAACCACTAAGCTATCTGTAGAGAGTTGATGTATGCTGGATACATGTCCTAATATCTTCGTGCACCTGTCCTAAGTTCATTGGAACATAGTCTGGTTGATACAACACTTATTTTGGATAGGGAAACTTCAGGATTCACAGCAATAACGATAGAAATGCAAGTATTGTCTAATGTGCACATTTTTGGGGGGTTATGTTACACATGAGTAGGAAGTCACCTAAAATGGGAAAATGTGTGTGTGTGTGATTCTCGTTGTGCCAATATTGAATTTTAAAAGCCTGTTATATTAAATGATGTGCCCTTTAATATAAAGCACATGGACGTTTAAAAAAAAATCTGATTTCCCAAGTGGCGCAGCGGTCTGAAGGCACTGTATCTCAGTGCAAGAGGCGTCACTAAAGTCCCTGTTTTGAATCCAGGCTGTATCACATCTGGCAGTGATTGGGAGTCCCATAGGGCGGCGCACAATTGACCCCAGCGTCTTCTGGGTTTGGCCGGGGTAGGCTGTCATTGTAAATAAGAATTTGTTCTTAACTGACTTGCCTAGTTTATATAAAGGTTCAATTAAAATAAATAAATAAAGACTTGCCAAAAATCTTCATTTTGACATGTCCCTCGTCATGTTTTTCTGATTTTAACCTCCTTAACCCCAACATTTCTCCGTTTGCACCATCATTGTAAAACCCTAGTTATTTTTGTTGCTTTGACAAAGTCCTTTCTAAAGATGATCATTTATTTCATGTGATTAGTAATTAATTTACATCTGTCCGTAATTTTAAGGTCGATCTTGTTACACAAACATTTGTTTTAATATGGTAAAACTATTCTTATTTTTTATTTTTTTATTTTTTACATATAATAGTCAAATAATAGTGTAAAAGCAGGTGAGCTGCTTCTTCTGTACTCTTTTTTTGCCATTTTCTGGTGTTTTGTGGTGGAAAACTGCATCGAGCATTACACGGCAACCCTGTTACCCATAGATAGATAAGCTAGAAATGTTGTAACAATTAAAAACTAAATATATATATATATATATATATATATATATATATATATATATATATATATATATATATATATATATATATATATATATATATATATATATATATATAATAAAAACAGTTATTTAAAATTTAGTGAAGCTTGCATTCAGTTGCCCCTTCTTGAAATGGGGAAAATATGTTTTTATGAAGTTGAACATGTGCTCTTTATGACAGATTGTTAAAATCAATTTAAGAAAAATGTAATTATACTACCTAAAAATGCACTCTATTGGTGGAATGACCCATATGACTGCATGGAGAAAACCCTCTCACAGACCTTCTCACAGGCTCTCAACTTGATATACTTGATGACCTGCTGATGAGCCATCAAGGGTTTTCCATTGTATTCAAACTGTTTAGGTAGGTAGACTCCCAGAAGGGGGTCCAGAACACTCATACCTGACCCAATGGACAATCAGCAAGCAGTTGTCTGGACTTCACAGAGTTGTGGAAGTGATCAGAAAAGTCAACATTTACACAGTTGCAATGTTTTATAAAACCAATATATATCAATATATATTTTCCAAATCGGTGTCCATGACAAATAAAGAACCATTCTATTGTATAATAATAATAATAATGAATAATAATAATTTATTACAATTGTAAAGCATTTTTCATTATACAGAATAATCTCAAAGTGCATAAAATAAAAGTTGTTGACAAAGAACAACGCTGACGGTACACGTGACAAGGGCACCAAGGAGCACAGATATCAACAGAAAGCCTTCCTAAGCCCTCTGTGGTGCCTTCAGGTGGTCCGGGAGGGCATTCCAGAGGTTAGGGGGGGGGGTCGAGCTGAAAACCCAATCCCCCGAAGAGCGGAGCTTGGTCCTGGGGGCGTGGAGGAGCAGGTTATTGCTTGACCTGACGGTGGGGTTATGGAGGGAGAGCAGTTCTTTGAGATAAGGAGGGGCATTGCCACGAATACACTGCAAAGTCAACAGGAGGGGTTTGAATTCATTCCTGAATGAGACAGGGAGCCAGTGCAGAGATGCCAGGATGGGTGTCACTCTCACCAGGATCCTGGCAGGGCTGTTCTGGATGTATTGGAGCTTCTGGAGACACCTGCCAGGGTTCTCGATGAAGAGGGTGTTGCAGTAGTCCAAGGGGGAGCATGTACAGAACAAACAGGATGGGGTACAAGAACAGATCCTTGTGGGGCACTGCAGGTGACGTGGTGGGAGCGGGACTTGGACCCACCTAACGACCCATACTCAGTCCTGTCTAAGAGGTAGGAGTGGAACCAGCTCAGAGCTGGTCCAGATAGTCTGTTGTGTCCCGGAGGCGCTTCAGAAGGATGGGATGGTCGACAGTGTCAAACGCTGCGCTCATGTCCAGGAGGATCAGAGGACAGGGAGAGCCGCCATCAGCCGCCATCGGCAGGTCGTTGGTGACCCTGAGTAGGGCCTGTTCCAGTGCTGTAGGCCGGCTGGAAACCTGAATGGAACTTCAGAAATTGGTTGTTCTGATTGAGATGGTCTCGGAGCTGCACAGCAACCACTTTTTCCAACACTTTGGAGAGGAAGAGAAGATTAGATATTTGCCTGTAATTAGCCCGCACTTCCGGGTCCAGGGTGGGCTTCTTCAGAAGAGGGCTGATGACAGCAGTCTTAAATGCAGGTGGGACACTGCCAGATTGGAGGGAGTGGTTATCAATCTGGGTTGCTAGAGGGCTGAGTGCAGAGGTGCATGATTGGAGCAGGGCTGTTGGAACAGGATCCAAGTTACAAGAAGAGGTTTTCATTATGGAGATAGTTTTCTATATTATATTGTATGTGTGACCTCTCTTCCAGGTGTTTGTAGAGCTAAACGAGCTGGTGATGGATAAGAACCAGGAGTTGCAGTGGCGGGAGACGGCTCGCTGGATCAAGTTTGAGGAGGACGTGGAGGAGGAAACGGACCGTTGGGGAAAACCCCACGTCGCCTCGCTCTCCTTCCGTAGTCTCCTGGAGCTCCGAAAGACCATCTCCCACGGTGAGAGAAAGAGGGGAGAGTGAGGGAACAAAGGGAGGGAAGGTAGGATGAGTGAGGAATAGAAGGGGGAGGAGGGAGAGAAGGAGTTGGGAATAGAAGGTGTGGGAGAAGGAGTTGGGAATAGAAGGGTGGGGGGTTTGGGAAAGGAGAGGAGAGGGTGAAAGAGAGAGGTGAGAGGGGGAGGTAGAAAAAGTACAGATGAAGATAGAGAGGAAGGGAGAGATTGGGGAGGAAGGGAAGAAAATGGGGAATAAAAAAAGGGATGGACAAAGGCAAGAAAACAAAATAGTTAGTTGTGTTAAATGGAAACTTTGGGGGTGTGTTCTTTAGGTGCGGTGCTGCTGGACTTGAAGCAGAAGACCTTGCCTGGCATCGCCCATCAGGTGGTGGAGCAGATGATTATCTCTGATCAGATCAAAGTAGAGGACCGGGCCAATGTCCTCAGAGCCCTACTACTTAAACACAGGTACGTCTCTCCTCTAGCTGTCTATGATCCGCCTGCTACCCTGCTACGTACATTCTGTCACTAACATAGACACACGGTACATATTCACAGTGTTTATTTACATCATTTGTCACTTCTCAAACTCAGGTATTACTTTAGTTATACTACACAAACTCAGTTCAGCCGTTCTCTCTCTCTCTCCTCCTCTCTACCCGCAGTCACCCGAGCGACGAGAAGGAACACAGCTCTTTCACGCGGAACATCTCTGCCGCCAGCCTGGTCTCACTGATGGTGAACCACCAAAACAGCAGCAACCACACAGGCCAAGCCGAGCCTTCTGTGACTGACCCCCTCATGGATGGAGGAGGGGCTGCCGGCACCCTCACAGACTCCCGCATCGACATGGAGAAGAGCGAGGTCTTGGAAGTGTGGATGTGTCTTTGTGTCTCTGTGTACAGGATGTCTGTGTGTCTGAGCGTTTTTGCGAGCTCTGTGTATTAGTGTGTTGTTTGAGTTGTGTTTGTGGTGTGTGTGTATTCATCTTTGCCCTCTTGTCTTGGGTGAGTGTTTTATGGTTTTTTGAGTCTGAATGTGTGCGTGTTGTTGGTGTCTAAACTCCAGTGTTCATCTACAGAAGGACAATCCTCCCATATTGGGCATGCACAGGTCCAAGTCCAAGCATGAGCTCAAGTTGCTGGAGAAGATTCCGGAAAATGCAGAGGCCACTGTCGTCCTCGTAGGTGCGCCTTGCTATTTCACTCACATTTCCTGCTATGAGGCAGACGTTCCCACATTGGTGGGAGAGCCGATAGTGTCAATTATGGTAGATTAACATGTTGTTGTTGTTATTAATATCTGTATTAAAGCATGAATTTTTGCATGATCCTCCATTAAGATTTTGCTTCAATTGTACTCTAGTCTAACACACCGGATCTGAAAGTGAAAAGCCCCACTGAGTCTGATAGTACGATCATCCTAAATTCAATAATCCATCAAGTTCAATTAAATGTAATAACTGTCTCCCGCAGGTGCCGTGGCCTTCCTGGAGCAGCCTTCCATGGCGTTTGTGCGTCTGCAGGAAGCCGTCCTGCTGGAGTCCGTGCTGGAGGTTCCTGTTCCTGTGCGTTTCCTCTTCCTCCTCATGGGCCCGCCCATCGCCAACATTGACTACCACCAGATTGGCCGCTCCATCTCCACACTTATGTCTGACAAGGCGAGTTAATCGTTTGGTGACCCATACTGCCCTGTTGTGGATCAGTTGGTTAAACTGTTGTGTGACCCATACTGCCCTGTTGTGGATCAGTTGGTTAAACTGTTGTGTGACCCCCACAGGAACTCCCACAGGGAGCACATACACATACAACAAAAACGATGCAGTCCCTCTCCTGTAGATCACTTTGAATAAAAGCATCTGCTAAGTGGCGTATCGTTACTGTCTGATGAAAACCTTGGAACCATTTTTACAAATGTTCCTTATTTTACGTCTATTGAAAGCAGTAACTCCCCTCAATGTACTCTGAACATTTCATGACTCTAGGACCAAGAAATGTATCCTAAATAGCTTCTGAAGTTTGGTGATTGTATGTTCGTTATTGGTAAAATATGGCATTTCTTTTTCCATTTCCTGAAAAGTTTCTGTTTTGGAGATAAGAGATTATCATCAGACAGCAACGATATATTATTGTTATCATTTTACCACAGCACTTCCATGAGGCGGCATACTTGGCGGACGAGCGGCAGGACCTGCTGAATGCCATCAACAGCTTCCTGGACTGCAGCATCGTACTGCCGCCGTCTGAGGTGGGTGGCGAAGAGCTGCTGCGCTCGGTGGCCCGCTTCCAGAGAGAGATGCTCCGCAAGAGAGAGGAGCAGCAGGGCAAGGAGCTCAAGGTCAAAGAGCCAAAGAGCCCAAAGGATAAAGGTAATAGAGACAGGCATACACAGATATACATACGTATACTACAGAGGAACAGGAGGGCAAACTACAGACCAAAAGCCCAAAGATTCCATGGCCAAGGGTAATAAAGGCACACATTGAAGGAAAGAGCTTGAGGGATGACCACCAAATAACCCTTTCCTTCTCTCTCCCTCAGCTCTGCAGGCGCCCTTCAAACCTGGGGTCGACCCTCTGCGCCGTTCAGGCCGCCTGTTTGGGGGTCTGATCCGCGACGCCGCACGGCGCTACCCCAAATATGCCAGTGACTTACGTGACGCGCTCAACCCCCAGTGCATGGCCGCCATCATATTCATCTACTTCGCTGCCCTGTCGCCCGCCGTCACCTTCGGAGGACTACTGGGTCAGTCAGTCGTCAGTCAACCATTGGGGGAGGGAAGTCAGGGAGACAGTTAAAAAGAAGAGGGACAAAATTGGAGCACTGACGGAAAAAAAATGTATGAATCGAAATTAAGCTAAAAAGAGGGATAGAGTATATTGGTAGTCATATCATTTTGAGTTGGTATTCACTTCCTCTTCTTCTTCTCTAGGTGAGAAAACAGGGGGGTTGATTGGCGTGTCGGAGCTGATCATCGCCACGGCAATGCAGGGGGTTATATTCTCTCTCCTTGGGGCGCAGCCTCTCCTTGTGGTGGGCTTCTCTGGACCCCTGCTGGTGTTTGAAGAGGCCTTCTACTCGGTGAGCAACTAGCCTAATTCATCCTAACTCCCCCTTCTCCCCAAATTGGGCACTTGTTCACTCACCTGGCAAGAATTTACAAAGAATTAACTGGTTGCAAAATCCCTAAGAGTTTTCTTTATTATTATTTTTTTTTTACAAATCCCGTTTAGAAGAGTTAAAGGATTCCTTTCCTTCCTAATTCCAAAAATTCTTCAACTGAAAAAAAAATGATACAAATTTGGGGAAGTTTCTGGAAATGTGCAACCCTAGCTGGTGTAAGGAATATGGTTAAATTTGAGCATGATAATGACGTTTTCTGAACATCACCCAACATTTTGTCTCGTGTTTCTGTCATGCAGTTCTGCAATGCCAATGACATGGAGTATCTGACGGGCCGGGTATGGATTGGCTTCTGGCTGGTGCTCATCGTTGTCCTCATAGTGGCCTTCGAGGGAAGCTTCCTGGTCCGCTTCGTGTCGCGCTTCACCCAGGAGATCTTCTCCTTCCTCATCTCCCTCATCTTCATCTACGAGACCTTCTCCAAACTGGGCAAGGTGAGGTTGGAAGGAAGAGCGCCCATAAACAATGGGCTGGAGCTGATTGGGTTAGATTGTCCACAGGCTAACAAGTTTGCCATTCATAGCTAGCATAGATGCAGTAACGAGGTCAATACAACTCAACCAAAACAATAGAAATGCCATGGAAAAGCGTGGGGGAAAGATGCCGAAGGGGGAAAGACCCCAAATCTCCTCATTGCCCCTCAGCAAAAAAAGTTACAATACATCAATCATGACGGATTTGACGAATATCCACTTTGTTAGATCAGATTGGTTGAATGTGTGCCAATCCGACATCCTTCTTATCCCCACGGTCTACGTTCCATTGACCTCTTTACCGCATCTATACCGTTGCATGCATTATGACACCGTCGAGAGCATTTGAAACTGAAGTCATCTACAACACACCTGACACAGATGTCATAGTGCAGGAAGGTATGAGACTCATAAGAAAACTGTCTGTCTCTGTCTGTCTGTCTGTCTGTCTGTCTGTCTGTCTGTCTGTCTGTCTGTCTGTCTGTCTGTCTGTCTGTCTGTCTGTCTGTCTGTCTGTCTGTCTGTCTGTCTGTCTGTCTGTCTGTCTGTCTGTCTGTCTGTCTGTCTGTCTGTCTGTCTGTCTGTCTGTCTGTCTGTCTGAATGAATGAATGAATGAAACCGACCCAGATCTTTCAAGAGCATCCTCTTCAACGCTGTTACCTAGTCAACGGCACATGGACGTCATCATCATGCAACCACACTGTGGTCGACGTGCCTGACAAGGTGGTAGGAGAGCCCAACACAGCCCTTCTGACGCTGGTGCTCATGTCTGGAACCTTCTTCATTGCATTCTACCTGCGCAAGTTCAAGAACAGCGCCTTCTTCCCTGGCAAGGTAAGTACAGACCAGAGTCATACAGTGTTGGCCAAGGGAGAAAAAAAAAAGTATTATTCAAAATGCCTTGACAACTTGTGGCAGTAAGCAACCATATCATATTCAACCCGACATGTTCTGTGTCTCAGCTCCGTAGGATGATTGGAGATTTCGGGGTTCCCATCTCGATTCTCATCATGGTGTTGGTGGACTACAGCATAAAAGACACCTACACCCAGGTGAAATATAGGTCACGATCAAATATAAAGAGAGTCCAATCAGAAGTGAGAATAGCCCAGGCTGACCTTTTCCCGTTGACCCCCCCCCCCCTCCCCCTATACAGAAGCTGAGCGTGCCCACAGGCTTCTCGGTGACCAGTCCTGAGAAGCGGGGGTGGCTGATCCCCCCGCTGGGCTCAGACGGCCAGTTCCCTGTCTGGATGATGGGTGCTAGCATCCTACCCGCCCTGCTCGTTTTTATCCTCATCTTCATGGAGACGCAGATCACCACGTAAGAAACCCCTTCAACCCCTCACCTCTGCAACCCCATCTTACATACAGTATTATAGAGCAATTGGTTTTTTTATATAAATAATGGAGCCAATGTGTGACATTGGCATCAACATTTCAAAATGGTTTGAAACAAACATAAAAAAAGGATTTTCATGCAGTTCCACATGTGTACTTAGAGGAATACAAGTGAATATATATGCGAATCGGCCCATAACTCCACCAATACAACCACATAGGCCTAGGACTATACATCCTTTAAGCAGGGTTCATACAGACATTGAAGTTCACAGAAGTAGAAATAAAACGTTGGTTTCTTTTACAGAAACAAAGCATGTCTGACTTTTGTTAATAAAACATTTGTTTTATTCCAGGCACCATTGGGGCTCATTGGGGTTCCCTAGTGGTGCAGCGATCTAAGGCACTGCATCTCAGTGCTAGAGGCATCACTACAGACCCTGGTTCAATTCCAGGCTGTATCAAAACAGGCCGTGATTGGGAGTCCCATAGGGCGGCGCACAATTGGCCCAGCGTCGTCCGGATTAGGGTTTGGCCGGGCTAGGCTGTCATTGTAAATAAGAATTTCTTCTTAACTGACTTGCCTAGTTAAATAAAGGTAAAGGGTCTCAATTGGGCTACCCTGAATAAATACAAGAAACAAATTAAATAGGAAGGACATTGTCCAGGCCATTTTTATGTCTATTTCATATTATGGAGATATTATCTATATGCATGCACCAGCAACTACACTTAAACCACTTGATGCTGTATTACTGGTGATGGTTCTAGAACTCACCATTGGGCCCTTAGGTTTATTACTGGTGATGGTTCTAGAACTCACCATTGGGCCCTTAGGTTTATTACTGGTGATGGTTCTAGAACTCACCATTGTTCCCTTAGGTTTATTACTAGTGATGGTTCTAGAACTCACCATTGTTCCCTTAGGCTTATTACTGGTGATGGTTCTAGAACTCACCATTGTTCCCTTTGGTTTATTACTGGTGATGGTTCTAGAACTCACCATTGGGCCCATAGGTTCAACTTCAGCGAGCAGGCCTTTCTAATCGACCTGGCCCGGGTATGCTGGAAGGATATAGACCTCACCCCTTCAGTAGACGTTTCCTGGTTATTCTTTAAAAATGCCATCCTCACCATCTTAAATAAGCATGCCCCATTCAAGAAATTTAGAACCAGGAACAGATTGGTTCTCTCCAGACCTGACTGCCCTTAACCAACACAAAAACATCCTGTGGCTTTCTGCATTAGCCTCGAACAGCCCCCTTGAAATGCAACTTTTCAAGCAAGTTAGAAACCAATATACACAGGCAGTTAGAAAAGCCAAGGCTAGCTTTTTCAAGCAGAAATTTGCTTCCTGCAACACAAACTCAAAAAAGTTCTGGGACATTGTAAAGTCCATGGAGAATAAGAGCACCTTCTCCCAGCTGCCCACTGCACTGAGGATAGGAAACTCTGTCACCACCGATAAATCCACTATAATTGAGAATTTCAATAAGCAGTTTTCTACGGCTGGCCATGCTTTTCACCTGGCTACCCCTACCCCGGTCAACTGCCCGGCACCCCCCACAGCAACTCGCCCAAGCCTTCCCCATTTCTCCTTCCCCCAAATCCAGTCAGCTGATGTTCTGAAAGAGCTGCAAAATCTGGACCCCCACAAATCAGCCGGGCTAGACAATCTGGACCCTTTCTTTCTAAAATCATCTGCCGAAATTGTTGCAACCCCTATTACTGGCCTGTTCAACCTTTCTTTCATGTCGTCTGAGATTCCCAAAGATTGGAAAGCAGCTGCGGTCATCCCCCTCTTCAAATTGCTACAGACCTATATCTATCCTACCCTGCCTTTCTAAGGTCTTTGAAAGCCAAGTTAACAAACAGATCACCGACCATTTCGAATCTCACCGTACCTTCTCCGCTATGCAATCTGGTTTCAGAGCTGGTCATGGGTGCACCTCAGCCACGCTCAAGGTCCTAAACGATATCTTAACCGCCATCGATAAGAAACAATACTGTGCAGCCGTATTCATTGACCTGGCCAAGGCTTTCGACTCTGTCAATCACCATATCCTCATCAGCAGACTCAACATCCTTGGTTTCTCAAATGATTGCCTCGCCTGGTTCACCAACTACTTCTCCGACAGAGTTCAGTGAGTCAAATCTGAGGGCCTGTTGTCCGGGCCTCTGGCAGTCTCTATGGGGGTTCCACAGGGTTCAATTCTTGGGCCGACTCACTTCTCTGTATACATCAATGATGTCACTCTTGTTGCTGGTGAGTCTCTGATCCACCTCTACGCAGACGACACCATTCTGTATACTTCTGGCCCTTCTTTGGACACTGTGTTAACAACCCTCCAGACGAGCTTCAATGCCCTAAAACTCTCCTTCCGTGGCCTCCAACTGCTCTTAAATACAAGTAAAACTAAATGTATGCTCTTCAACCGATCGCTGCCTGCACCTGCCCGCCCGTCCAGCATCACTACTCTGGACGGTTCTGACTTAGAATATGTGGACAACTACAAATACCTAGGTGTCTGGTTAGACTGTAAACTCTCCTTCCAGACTCACATAAAACATCTCCAATCCAAAGTTAAATCTAGAATTGGCTTCCTATTTCGCAACAAAGCATCCTTCACCCATGCTGCCAAACATACCCTCGTAAAACTGACCATCTTACCGATCCTTGACTTCGGCGATGTCTCTCAACAAATTGGATGCAGTCTATCACAGTGCCATCCGTTTTGTCACCAAAGCCCCATATACTACCCACCACTGCGACCTGTACGCTCTTGTTGTCTGGCCCTCGCTTCATACTCGTCGCCAAACCCACTGGCTCCAGGTCATCTCAAGACCCTGCTAGGTAAAGTCCCGCCTTATCTCTGCTCGCTGGTCAACATAGCAGCACCCACCCGTAGCACGCGTTCCAGCAGGTATATCTCACTTGTCACCCCCAAAGCCAATTCCTCCTTGGCCGCCTCTCCTTCCAGTTCTCTGCTGCCATTGACTAGAACGAACTACAAAAATCTCTGAAACTGGAAACACGTATCTCCCTCACTAGCTTTAAGCACCAGCTGTCAGAGCAGCTCACAGATCACTGCATCTGTACATAGCACATCTATAAATAGCCCAAACAACTACCCTCTTCCCCTACTGTATTTATTTATTTTGCTCATTTGCACCCCAGTATTTCTACTCTGCACACTCATCTACTGTCAAATCTACCATTCCACTGTTTTAATTGCTATATTGTATTTACTTTGCCACCATGGCCTATTTATTGCCTGTACCTCCCTTATCTCACCTCATTTGCTCACATTGTATATAGACTTATTTTTCTACTGTATTATTGACTGTATGTTTGTTTTACTCCATGTGTAACTCTGTGTTGTTATATGTGTCGAACTGCTTTGCTTTATCTTGGCCAGGTCGCAGTTGTAAATGAGAACTTGTTCTCAACTTGCCTACCTGGTTAAATAAAGATGAAATAAATAAAAATTTAAAATAAATAGGTTTATTACTGGTGATGGTTATAGAACTCACCATTATGTTTTGTTTATCTACAAGCACTCATGTAGAAACTTCCTATGTACTGGTATCTATCGTCATTAATTTAATTTAGACTTACAAATGACCAAACCTGGTCTCAGGCTCGGTCTCCACAGAGTTGGGTAAAGCTGCTTTAAGTTATATTTAACTAGGCTAAATAAAGGTTAAATAAGAAATACAAAATATATATGTATAAAAAGATAGTAGATTTTGGGAGAGAGAGATTGAGTGAAGGAGAGAAAGAGTGAGGAGAGAGCGAGATGTGTTGTATTAGGGTCTTTCTATGAACAAGGGTACCAGTGAGGATTTCCTACACTGGACAACTTGTTACAGGTGTTGATAAGTCATATATATATGTATCTCTTCTTCACTTCCCCTTTTTCTTCTCCACACTATCTTTGCTCTCTCTTTCTTTCCATCCGTCAGGCTGATAGTCTGTAAGAAGGAGCGGATGCTGTTGAAGGGCTCCGGCTTCCACCTGGACCTGCTCATCATTGTGGCCATAGGTGGGGTTTCAGCCCTCTTCGGCCTGCCCTGGTTGGCCGCCGCCACCGTGCGCTCTGTCACCCACACCAATGCCCTTACCGTCATGAGCAAGGCGGTGGCCCCCGGCGATAAGCCCCGTATCCAGGAAGTGAAAGAGCAGAGGGTGACGGGCTTCTTCGTGGCTCTGTTCGTTGGTAGGCATGACCCCTCTAATTTAGGGACCAGGCTTAAATCGAGATTAGGGTTGCAAAATTCCAGAAACTTTCCCAAAATTCACAGGTTTTCCAAAAAAACTGTTTGGAGGATTCCGCAGGAATCAGGAGGGAATAAGCAGGGAGAGGATCCTCCAACTGAGAAACCTCCAACCAGGATTTCTGAAAGACCTGGGAAGTTTGGAAACGGTTCTGAAGTTTTGCCACCCGAGACACATGCCGGAATGTAAATGTGTGTTCATTTCCAAAGGAAAAACTCTCTTCTCATGTCTAGGTTTGTCCATTGTGATCGGAGATCTCCTGCGCCAAATTCCCATCGCCGTGCTCTTTGGGATTTTCCTCTACATGGGTGTCATGTCCCTCAACGGTATCCAGCTCACCGAGCGCATGCTGCTGCTGCTTATGCCCCCCAAGTATCATCCTGACCACACCTATGTCCGCAAGGTCAGTACCGCAAAACCCCAACCACGCCCCAACACCCAAATGCTGTGCTGCAGCAAAACTTTATTTCATACAACACTGGTTTTATCTTGTAAAAGTGAATTTGGGATCTAAAGGGAAGGATTCTACTGCTGCTATTGCTACTGCTACTACTATTACTACTGCTGTTACTATTGCTACTGCAACTACTACTGCTACTACTGCTACTACTGCTACTGCTACTACTGCTACTACTACTACTGCTACTACTACTACTACAACTGATACCACTACTACTACAACTGATACCACTACTACAACTGATACCACTACTACTACTACAACTGATACTACTACTATTACTACAACTGATACCACTACTACTACTACAACTGATACTACTACTACTACAACTGACACTACTACTACTACAACTGACACTACTACTACAACTGATACCACTACAACTGATACCACTACTGCAACTGATACTACTACTACTACAACTGATACCACTACTACTACAACTGATACCACTACTACAACTGATACTACTACTACAACTGACACCACTACTGCTACTGATACCACTACTACTACAACTGATACCACTACTACTACAACTGATACCACTACTACAACTGATACTACTACTACTACTGCTACTACTACTACTGCTGCTACTACTGCTACTACTGCTACTACTACTACTACTACTACAACTGATACCACTACAACTGATACCACTACAACTGATACTACTACTACTACTACTACTACAACTGATACCACTACTACTACTAAAACAACTGATACTACTACTACTACAACTGATACCACTACTACTACTACAACTGATACTACTACTACAACTGATACCACTACTACTACTACAACTGATACTACTACTACAACTGATACCACTACTACTACTACAACTGATACTACTACTACTACTACAACTGATACTACTACTACAACTGATACCACTACTACAACTGATACTACTACTACTACTACAACTGATACCACTACAACTGATACTACTACTACAACTGATACCACTACTACTACTACTACAACTGATACCACTACTGCTACTGCTACTACTACAACTGACACCACTACTACTACTACTACTACTACAACTGATACTACTACAACTGATACCACTACTGCTACTACAACTACAACTGATACTACTACTAGTACTACTACAACTGATACCACTACTACAACTGATACTATTACAACTACAACTGCTACTACTACTACAACTGATACTACTACTAGTACAACTGCTACTACTACTACAACTGATACTACTACTACTACAACTGATACCACTACTACAACTGATACTACTACTACTACAACTGATACTACAACTGATACCACTACTACTACTACAACTCCTCCTACTGATACTCTCATATGTGTGTGTTCCAGGTGAGGACCCTGCGGATGCACCTGTTCACAGCGATTCAGCTGGTGTGTCTTGCGGCTCTGTGGGCGGTCATGTCCACCGCGGCCTCGTTGGCCTTCCCCTTCGTTCTCATCCTCACCGTGCCCGTCAAATGGTTCCTGCTGCCCCGTATCTTCACCACACGCGAGATGCAGTGTGTAAGTCTAACCGCATGGATACACGCACACACACACAGTCTAGCACTGTTGCTTAAAGTAATTGGGGTTTTATTGGTTTTCTTATAGAGTTGGATGTTGCTTCGGGGGCCTTTGCCTGGGAAATAACCCTGGTCATAACCTTTACCCTTGACTTTTACACCTGGTCTCTCTTTGTGTCTTAGTTGGATGCAGACGACGCAGAACCTAAGTTTGATGAGAGGGAGGGACAGGATGAGTACACAGAGATGCACATGCCTGTATAATGATTGGTTGGGGCCAACGTGATGAACATCCTGCTGACCAATAGGCACCCAAGTCCTATACTCCAGGAAGTTGCTCCTAACCCACCAAATCCTTTGTTTGTTAACCTGATATTTTATAAATGCACCACTGATGGTTTGAACGGTTTTATTTGTATTTTATTGAATTATTTTTAAAAGTTTTTAGAGTCCCAACTCCCAAATCATGTTTTTTTTGGTCTGTTTTTACTATTTTGCTTTTCGAAAGGTGGATATATACTTCTAAATTGTTTTAGTCATTGTTACAATGTTGAATCCTGTTTTTATGTATCTTTAGGGTATTGTGGGGTATGTTTTAATTTCAGGTGGGAGTTGGATTTGCTATGTGTCAAAGTAAAGGATTGGTGTCCACATAAAAGCTGCTGTTTGCCATTGTAGTGTAAACCCCCCCTGAGAAGCCTATATTCAGCGCCTATTCAAGACTTCTGGTGATAGCAGATATGAATTATTTTCTGGTTTACAGTGTCTTCTGTTTGCTTCTGTGGTGGCGTTATCACATATGCTATGTGGCTATGGAAGTTGGTTATGATGATATACGGTCTGTTACAGTGTAATCAAGCACGCCAAAGAGTTCTGGTTGTGTCTCAGTAAGTTTGTTTTAGAATCGGGTACAGTGGGTAAGTGACTGAACGTTGTTGTCTTCTAGAGGACAGGGTCTGTTCAGGTGTGGGGGGGTGTTTACAGGGGTATGATACATTAAGAATAGGGGTGCCTACATCCATTATACCGTTGTTTAAAGAGCAACTGCCCCTAAAAACCAACTTCACATTTAGAAAACTTCCTATATGGCATCAGTATGAGTCAGAAACATTTATTCTACAGTCAAGATTTACTACAAAGTGTAAATAGGATCATTTTGGTCATGAAGTCAGTCTAGTACAAAACTGAGTTTTGCAAGACTTGTGGTCATGACTGCATCACAATGTAAATGAATGTTGGGTTTGTTTCAATCCTGCTGGCAGCCCACAAGCAATCATCAATTCCCGAGAGCAGCTGCACGTGACCCGGTCTTAATGCCTGTGGTAAATTTGGGCTGACTTTGGATATTCCTATGGGGCTAGTTAGGGACCATGGTAAATGACACAATGTATATGGGACATTATGTTAAAATTCCAATAGTTCCACATTTCAATGACTTAAAAATCTCAAACCAACTACAAATTGTAGAAATTCATATACAAATATTGAAAGCATTTAATGAGAACTAAAAGGTGTGCAACATTTACATCGTGTAATTTATTGACGGCCCCTAACTAGCCCCGGAGATAGGCTATCCAAAGTCAAACCAATTTTGTCACTGTCGCACACCAGCCAGCTGAAGCTAATTTGCTAAATAAGTCTTCCTACCTGTGAACACACACACACACACACACGAGACACCCACGTCAGACCACACCCCAAAACCAACTTGAGGTTTAAATTCAGTCTTGGCAGCTAGTATTTCTTACGGAACCTAATGTAAAATGAGGCCAAATTAGGAAGTGCAGTTACCCTTTAAAAGCAGCCCTCATTCAAACAGATTCATTACTTGCAATTTAATGAATACAGGCCTAGCAATAAAGTAGCACTACAGTACCCCTGGTATATATTTGGGATGGTACACGGCGGAAGTCTTCATTTGGCAATCTTTGCCTCAGGAAGTTAATGTGTCCAAATTGTTTCCCCCTATCCTGTAGGACTGACAAACACTGTATATTTTTTGAAGAGCACATACTGAAAGTGACTTTCGACCGACCCTTTGCTGCTTAGATCTCACCACTGTGCTTTTTCCAAACATGTTTAAAGATGTTTGGTCCCATTACATAAATCGTCCATCATACCTGTATACACTACATACCACTTTTAAGTGAGTCACTTGATTCTCACTGCCATGCACTCCTACCGTAGTCATGTAGTCTTTACCTCTCCACCCATGTCTCTTGACTCCATTTAACTGTAGTAAATGCCTACTATGTATTTTGTATATGGAACCTTGTCTTGTTCCAGAGTATGATTATGGCCTTCCATGCTTTATCTACATATGACGACCAGCTATGTGATTGTGCCTGAAAGAGTTAAAGCGACATTCACTACAAATCGGCGTGATCTGAAAACACCAATGTGAAAATGCAATCAGTTATTAAGCCAACTGAGCTTTTGGGAGGGAAATCACATGACGTTTCAATTGTGTACTACAGTTTTGAGTATGATTATGGCTTTAATGTACAGTCACCAAAAAGTCGGGAGACATTCTATTCCATACAAATTAAGGCATTTGTAAGTATGTATGCACATCAATTTACTTGGGGCCCAGTAGTTACTCATGTCTATAAACCCAATAAGGCTAGTCCATTCATAACTGCTGTTTCCATCTTAAAATGTCACTGAATGTGTTGTAACAACACATGCAGCCATAATCAAAGTTATTGATATTATGTTTACTTTTTACCACATTAAAGTTAAACCACATGCAATACAGTTCTTTGCAAGTATTCCAAAAGTAATGCAGTAGGAATACTGTGTCTCATTGAATCACTGCAAATGAAGAGCACTGGATGCCTTGTATGTGTTTGTTATCATGTGGTCCTCCCCCCCCCCCCCCCCCCCCCCCTAAAAAAATTGCCTCTGTTGCAGATTTGCTAGCATCCAGAAATATGCTAAAATATTAACTCATGTTCTCTCACATTGTATTATTCTTTTTTTTTTTTAACTGCAAATATTATAGCATTTTATATTTCAAATCTATTGTTGACATGCAGGGATGTAGAAATGAGATTGAGAAGTAAAGAAGAAATAAAATATATTATACAAGTATATCCATATATTTTCGTAGGACTCAATCATGGTTCAAGTGCTTTCGGGCTTTAGCTACATTGCAATATGTTAAAAATAAACAATCTTCCTTGCTCTAGCCTTGCCAAGTTTGTAGAATTAGAGCTTTAGCTGATTGTAAATGTTATTTTTTTTTTATATATATATATGTACAAATAAATGAAGCTTAATAAACTGAAACAGATGTGTGTAAAAGTTGTTTTTTCTTTACAATTTTCAAGGCGGGCAGCAGGTAGCCTAGTGGTTAGAGCGTAGGGCCAGTAACTGAAAGGTTGTTGGATTGAATCCCTGAGCTGATAAGGTAAAAATCGGTTACTGTTCCCTGGTAGGCTGTCTTAACTGACTTGCCTAGTAAAACAAAAAGAAAGGATGTGTCTGTCCCTGTACAAAAGTGTTTGTAAAGGTGTTAAGGCAGATACCTGAACATTTAAAGTGGATATATGTATTTTATATTCATTTAACTAGGCAAGTCAGTCGAGGACAAATTCTTATTTACAATGACAGCCTACACCGGCCAACGCTGGGCCAATTGTACGCCGCCCTATGAGACTCCCAATCACTGACGGTTGTGATACAGCCTGTATATATAGACTATACATTATGTATTGTACACATTCTTCTTGTCATAACCATACATGATGTATCACCTAAACTCCCATAAAGGAAATGTGTATCAGTCACTGCTTGCATGTGAAAGTTTGAAATAAAAAGTATAATGAGTGTATGGCAAATAAAACGGGATGATCATAGAAAGAATAGGTTCATCATCTTTAATTACATTGCCTACTGCTGGGTACCGCTACATGTAGGCCTATAAATTGCTCAAATCACCAGCTCAGCTTTTTCACGTGACACACCACAGGCCACAGCCTATCCTGATAGGTCTACAGTTGTGCCGCGTTCATATAATGTCGGAAACTCGGACATGTCTGAATTGCATACTCGTAGTATGATATAGGTACCTGCGTTTCCCACTTGGGAAGTATCAGAACCGACCAATTGGAAGCTCTGCGCTAAAAACTGATTTTAATTTGAACTCAGAAGTCCCGAGTTTCCAACATGACGTGAACGCGGCCTTATTATTACATTCCAGTTTCAAATAGATGAGGAATTGCAGTGAAGGGCCGTCTCCTCCTTTTCTCGTCTATTGGCCAGTTTCACTTAATTCCACAGCAGTGAAATGTGCGTGACGGCTGTGTTGTTAGCCCACATGAAAGGGAGACAGGGAAAAGTAAAGTATGTCCGCGGCCTATTGTCATTTCAGATTATGGATAGGCATTAGCAAACAAGAGTTTAGATATTTGCAGGACACATTGCTTGCTAGTGCTACAGTAGAGCTACACTACCTGAACGTTTCATTTATTTCCTCATGCGTTTCGATTCCGAGCCTTGGATGAAACTAGTTATTGTCCATCCCTGGATCTCTCAAATCACACTGTAGTTCGTTTTCTGAGGCCCTGTAATTCCTGGAAACCTGTGGATAGGGTAGGCTAATCGGTTTAGCACTTCATGGACACTGCTAAAATGAAGGGGGTGGCGGATAAATGTCTAGCTAGAATTAAGTATATTATTTAATAATCTCTTGATAATCTCTATAAGAATGAAAGACAGTCATGAATTGTCTACAATTTTTTAAATTGATAAATTGTGTAAACTAAATGCGCTATTCATTAAAGATAAATTACAGCATCACGACCAAGCTATTTCTTATGAAATACTGCCGTATGTTTTTAGTTTCAGCCTCCGCCTTTGTCTCCTTCTTTCTCGCATGTTTTTACTTGGAGTTCCTCCCCCTGCGGCGCTGGGCGGAGTTTCATACCGAACAAGACGCTCCTTTTGTCGGATCCGTTCCGACCTGACTCCCCGGGGTTTACGGCTGAAAAAACGACACTTAAAACAGCCCTAAAATAATTAAACACGAATACCTTGATTTGTAGTAACAACGCTGGTTTCTAACTGCCACGAAAGGTGAGTGAAAAGTTGTGTTTTGATGGCGTTAAACGCGATTTTTAAGTCGTGTCTCCCCGAGTCTTTATAACATTCATGGCGGCTCTGCAGTGAGAGCTTTGGGGCGAAAGCAAGCAGATGCGTTCGCTCGCGTATCTGTTTTTCATCAAGTTCTAGCTTTATAAGCATTTCTGAACTTTTCACTTACTGCTTTTGGTAGTTATAGAACCACATTGACAGTTAAATGCAATCTCCTCCAAATTATAACATTTAAAAAACGACTTTTCACAAATTTACGATTTAGACTATGCTACAAAATGCACGTGCACTATACACATCCAGTCTGCTAATAGTGCATTGAGTCTACAGTGGTTTTCTTGTCAATTTACTTAGTGTAACATATAGAAAAATGTGTTTGGTAGCCAGTTTTCATGCCAGCGGAAGCTGCGTTTTGACTCCTGCCTGAATAAGGGCGCCATTACTGGGGTAGCAGGCAAAGAACGGTCGGTGTTCCCAAGACAAACTTAGAAGGCTTTAGCCTTGATTCAAAATAGAAAGACATTAAAATAGTAATGCCACGGCCCCTCGAAATATGTGAATGCAGACTGATGAGCGTAGCATTTTATGTTTTCATAGTTTTAGGCTGTGAAATACTCACAGGATTGTTATCGGTAGATGTATAGATGGATGCGACAATTTTTTTATGCAATGTAACGTTAGGCCTATTTTCTTTAAGTTTGCAATCTGTTTTTCCCGAAGTTTGACCTTGTGAGCGGGCCACGATGACACTACACCGAGAAAGCGACGCCTCGGTCGGGTGCACAGCTGCGCCACAGCTTGGGGGAAGCGGGCGGGGGCAGGCGCGCATTTTCTGGCAGTTCGATTCAGCCCTCCGCCACGGAATGTTCAAGCGTTCTATTCCCTTGTCTAGAACGCTCCCTTCATCCTATAAATTTAGGCCTATTATCTAGCCTAGGATATTTTAAGGGGTTTCGTATCACCCCATGTGGGAAAGGGGAAAATACCTTAATTTAAAAAAATACGTAGGCTACATTTGTTGTTTGAGACAGTTGTGGATGTATTTATGTAGCCTTGTCAAGTAGCCTAGGCTAAGACTAATTGGATAAGGCACAACTGTCAGATTGTTCAGCGGCAGGAGTGGTGTTTTGACCGGTACCTGGTGACGTTTTGCGGCCGAGCGTTCCCCAATGTTGACACTTTTTCACAAATATGCACTCAAACCTGAAAACAAATGTTTGATTTAGGTCTAATCGTGTAACTTAATCATTGGGCTATGCCTTAACTATACGTAGGGTTTTAAGTTGCCTGGTGTAATATCTATCGACCGACACAGTCGCGGTTAGTTAGCCTATCTAGGCTATGCAGTTCAGGGGTATAGGCCTGATGAAAAGAAGCTGAAAAGGCCAACGGCTGCCGCGGAACTATGCGCCCCCGAGATGACTGAATCCCCTTTGCGTCCCACTTGGTACAGGGACCGTGCGTTTCTCAAATGATGCATTATTCATTTTCATAACATACCGCAAAAATTAATAAAGAACGGTTGCATATAGCGCTCATTTGGACTATATTAGCCTACAGTAAATAGCCTATAGGCCTAGGCTATTATAAGCGCCTTGACGCGCTCCTGTCTACCGGGTGACAGGCGAGGGGTTGGCAGGCACACAGCACTTGCGTCTCATGTCCGGAGTCGAGACCGAGGCTTCGAATTTGGAAACGCCCGTGTTTGGATTGCTGGGCTCAGCACTAACTCACATTTTTAAAGATACTCTGTTCTAGGTTATTTCAACGCTTATTTTAAGCTGTAGCATTTTATCAATTGCTCAGTTGACAAGCAAAAACTTCAGCTTGCTCTCACCGCGCCATCACTTCGGTAAGCTATCCAACACAGTGAAAGGTCAGCTGCGCTTGGCTCGCTTTGATAATAACGTTCCGAAAAGCAGCAATCTCCAAACGAATTAATATGATGTATCCATTCGGCTGTCGTTCAAAAACAACACGACGAAACAATAAATTGATCGGTCCTCTCGGTAAATCGTATTGTGTGCCACTCTTTCCAGAAGTACACGATGTTCCCTCATATGGGGAAAGGATGGGTAGACTTGGGCGGAGCATCCGCATGACCGACTTTTCCTGTATCAGAAATACACGTGTCGCTATTTTGTGTTAAAAGTGTAGCTTTTGAAAACTTATTTGTGCATTTCCTATTTGTTACCCTACTTGTAGTGAAGACGTTTGACCTTGAGTGTAAAGGTGCTTTGTCAGCTGAGTAATTGTCAGTACGCGCAACTTCTCCAGATCAACTAATTTAGTCGTGGATGGAACCATAAAATTACATTAGAACACCTGGATGGAACGTCATGAGTCAGTTCTTGAACTGTAGATACATTCTCGTGTAGATACATATCTTTACGCATATATTGGACTTGGGGAGTTTTTAGCATAGACTGTAGCTCAAAGACAATTATCTCCTTGCTATTTCCACTTTTAGCCATAGTTAATTTGTTTATAATAGGAGTTTTTTTTTTCTAAAGTCGGGACAGACAGTACCCTAAATATTTGATGCATTTGTGGTTCTCCAGAATCTCTAGAAAGCCGGGTCAGTTGAGCTGCCCACAGACGCTGCACCATGAACGGCAGCAGCAGTGTGTCCTCTGCCTCCCAGACCATCCAGATCAAAACAGAACCAGGTGGGGGTACATAACCAAAACCACCCCTTCATCAACCACAAGATGTAGTATTTCTTCTAATTTTGTGGATCCTTCCATTATGTGTGTCCCAATTGGATGTAAATGTATGATTTCTTGGTGTATTCTTGCCTTTTTAAAGTTGTATAGGTGGTAGCCTAGGGGTTTCTCAGTCAGGATAATTGAGGTGTTAAATTCTGGTTTATTGAAAGATCAGTTTTTTTTTTGTTGACATTTTACTTAGATTTGTCTGACAGTTGTTTATCTATTCTGGGGTCAGCTTGAGGTTTATTGTGTCTAATAAAAAAAGGCAAAACAAAACAACACACCTGCTCTTTGATGTTGCTTGATGGATGTGTGTGCGGTTGTGTGATTGTCTATGCTCCAGTTGTGGATACATGGAGTAAGGAGGACTGCCTCACTCTTTTGGAGAGAATTCGGAGCCTGTTGCCTGATGGTGATGCCATGAAATACAAGACCACCGAGTCCCACTTTGACTGGGAGAAGGTCTGCTTCGGAGGCTTCACCGGCGACATGTGCAAACAGAAGTGGGCGAAGGTGTCCACCGAGGTTAGCCAATTACAAGTCACAATTTTAGCCAATCACAACAGCTGAAAAATCTATTTTCTGTTTTGAATCTGTGGAGGGAAGTGTCACAAATTACAGAAAGCAATGTCTGTAGCCTCTTTTTCTACTGGAAATATCTTACTGTTGCGAAATTAAACACGGCACCATGAAAAAAAAATGTTTACAACATAATTTCAGGTTAGGCCTTAATCCATTTAATACTATGTGTTCAGGTGCGGAAGTTTAGGACTATGACCGAGCTCATAGTTGATGCCATTGAGTTTGTGAAGAACCCATACAAAGGGAAGAAATTGAAGGTAAGCAATCAGGTTTTACTTTGTACCCATGAAATGTCACAAAATGCTAGGGTTATACTTGTCAAGCTCACGTCTTCTACCATACAAATGACCATTGTTTTGTTTTCCACCCTTTTAGACACACCCAGACTTCCCAAAGAAACCCCTTACACCGTATTTCCGGTTCTTCATGGAGAAGCGAGCCAAGTATGCCAAGATCCACCCGGAGATGAGCAACCTTGACCTCACCAAGATTCTGTCCAAGAAATACAAGGAACTCCCAGAAAAGAAAAAGGTGATGGTCAAGTCTACCATGCCGTTTCATTATGCCTTTGGGATAATCTTTATTTAATTCAAAGGCAGAGCCCAAATCTGTACATAACATTACTGTATAGAAAACAGAGAGTTGTTTGTGACTAGACAACTACCTGAACCAATTACTTACTTTTCTTGCTTCTGAATTGATAGCTTTCTCTTCTTCAATTAAAAAAATTAATAATTGAACCTTTTATTTAACTAGGCAAGTCAGTTAAGAACAAACTCTTATGTACAATGACGGCCAAACCCGGATGACGCTGGGCCAATTGGGCGCCACCCTATGGGACTCCCAATCACGGCCGGATGCGATACAGCCTGGATGTATCACATGGGAGTAATTCTGTTAGTTTTTCAGTTAATAACTAATTGAGTGAGGGTTATTCTCTGTTACCCAACAGCAAAAGTACATCACAGAGTTTCAGCGAGAGAAGGAGTCCTTTGAGAAAAATATGGCCCGATTCAAGTGAGTGGCATTTTCTGTCTCGTTGAAGCCAGCCTTCAGTGGCCAAATTAGCTTAATCTGCTGAATAACAAGCAACACTTTCCAAAAACTGACACATTTTCCTTAAAAAGAACCCAAGTGATCACTTTCCTCTATCTGTTGGTTGAAAGGGTATACCACCCATATACAGCTGCCTTAACGTCTTTGCTCTTGTTACCCAGAGAGGACTACCCGGAGTTGATAGAGGAAAGAAAGAAGTCGGACCTCCCTGAGAAGCCCAAGACGCCCCAGCAGCTGTGGTACAACCACGAGAAGAAGACATACATGAAGCTCCACCCTGATGTGAGTTTGTACAGTGGAACCCGCCCAGCTAAGTCTGGGATTTCACGAAATGAAACTGTCAAGTGTTGTGCTTCCTTGAATTTACCCTAAAAAAAAGAAAATGTCCCCTTTTGGAATTCTTTGTGGTGAATGATGAATGGCATTCCTTTCTCTGGGGTTACCAGGTGAGCCAGAAGGAGCTGAAGGAAGCTCTGAGGAGACAGTGGTCCCAGCTGTCAGACAAGAAGAGACTTAAGTGGATCAGCAAGGCCCTGGAGCTGCAGAAAGACTATGCGGTAAGAGGTTTGGTGTGAAGGGGTGCCGGAGTTCAGAGGATTCGTACATTTTCAAAAGGATAGCGCCTCAAGACACAACTCGGTAATCCTCTACAATTTCCCCCCCCTGGTAGAAGAAACAAGCAAATTTGCCACTTTGTATGTGATATACACTGCCTAGAGAGTAAGGCTGCGTTTACAAGTTTCATTAATTGGTCTTTTGTTCAATCAGATCAGCTCTGAAAAAGATCTGATGTGATTGGTCAAAAGACCAATTATTGGAAAGTAGATCAGAATTGGTCTGCCTGTGTAAACGCAGCCTTGCAAGCACATTCTAAATAAATAGAATACCCTTTTTGTGGAAGTACTGCACAATTAAAAACATTTTTTTTTTAAATTAAAGGCTTGATGAGGAGAAAATGTCTCAATTTTTTATTGTCACCCAAAAAGTTTGAATCCATGGTTATCTCTACAGGGTTGTATGAGAGTCTACCAAGAGGCCCATCCAGACGCTGAAGAGCACGTCAAGTCCGTCCTCACCAAAGCCGAGCGGCAGCTCAAGGACAAGTTCGACGGCAGGCCAACCAAACCACCGCCGTAAGTTGCTTGATCGGAGTCGCACAATATTCTTTCAATAAAATAATATAAGTGGAGAGGGACTGAGGTGGGGCTCACACCCCCATGATCATCATGATCTAGTATCAGCAGAGATACCAGACTTTGGCACAGCCTCTTGACAGTTCTGAAAAGACCAAAGGGTATTTTTGCCCTTAGGCATTTTTCCCCCCAGAGATTTATGGATTGGAGATCCTTATGCAAACAGTAGCTCTTGGTTTCTCAGTGACAACATCTGTTGAGTTTTTTTTTAAAGATCTTTGTCGTTGAATTCTATAGCGCTGAACTAGGTTCTTGGCTTTTTTGGTCTTCAGGAACGGTTACTCCCTATACTGTGCCGAGCTGATGGTGAACATGAAGGATGTTCCCAGTACGGAGCGTATGGTGCTGTGCAGTAAGCAGTGGAAGGTGATGACGCAGAAGGAGAAGGACATGTTTCAGAAACGTTGCGAGCAGGTCAGTCTTGTTCAGCTCCGTTCAAAGGGGGAAATGCAATGAATCACCAGTATTTTCTCTATGTCGTAGACCGGTCCAGCACAGCATCCTTAATAGGTGCTTTAATTATTTTGGCCTCTATAGGTTTCAATATGTAATGTGAAGGTTTGAAAGGGTTTTGGTTTGGTGAGCCATGATGAAAGTTTTTTTATTTTTGTCATTCACCAATCGTATCAATGCTCTTTCACCCCTGTGCTGGTGTGTCTCACTACAGAAAAAGAAGCAGTACGAAATTGACCTACAGAGGTTTCTCGAGGTAAGTAGAACTGAATATACCCATAGTACTGTAGTACATATCACACTACACATTCTTGGCTGACCTGAGTTTTAGTAGTGGAAGTCTGGCAGCCTACATGTCAGTTCTCTTTCTCCAGAGTCTCCCGGAGGAGGAGAGGGACCGAGTGATGACGGAGGAGAAGCTGGGTGGCTCGCGGCTGGGCATGGGGGGTGTTGGCAGCCCTCACAGATCCAAGTCCCCGTCCGCCAAGGTGGGTCTCACAAAACTACAACAGGTATGTCACCACCCTTTCAGCCACAAGGTGGGCTTTCTGTTAGGTTACAGTGTAGCTGGGCTATGGCTTTCTGTTAGGTAGGGCTGTGGTAGTCGTGAAATTTTGTCAGCCGGTGATTGTCAAGCAAATAACTGCCAGTCAAGGTAATTGACCATTAATTAACATAAACACATTTAGCATCTCCTGGCTTCCATACAAGCCACAGGTGTAGACCTTTGGAACTTCTACATTTTTAAAAGTCTAATAAATAAATGTAATATAGCCTACCCCATCACAATAAATCCACTATTTATTTTAGAAAGGTCTAAAGAAATGTAGTCAATTAGCATACTCTGAGTTGTCCTTATGTTAGGCCCTGATATGGCTGTGGGCTACACTAGTTCATTTAGCATGCAAGATTTGCTTAGAATTCCATGGAATTATTTTATAGTATGAAGAATACAATTGAACATAAAGTAAAGTAGAAACTATATTTTCTCCAAACTATTTCAGAGGGAGTGCACACATGTCTATTTTGTTGAGCGGTTAACAAAGAAACAGGTCCTCCTATATGCTTAATTTAGAGTTATTTATGCAACTTCAGTTGTGATATGTTTTGATTTTCTTGGACAGGCTGCACACATTTTATCAGTCTCTTATAAAAAATTTCACAAGCGCTTGATAATGCCTCGAATTTCGCGGCAGCATCACCCTAGTGTGGTCGTAATGCCCTCTAAAATCCATGCCTTTTGCGGCCAGTGGTCATTGTGCTGCATGATGCGATTCTAATGACGATGTAAAAAATAAAGTTGGATGAAAGGCATATGCTGGGTATCAATCACAAGCGATAATATTGTCACCCATCAGACTATTCTTCATTTAATCTGGTCTTTACATAAACTTAATGTGTGAAATTAGTTTTGATTTAGGTGCATGATAATGGTCCATTCGGTCTCAGAACCGGGGCAGGAGAAAAAAATACATGTAATCGTTGCACTTAAATAGCGAATGGAGGACGCTTTTCCTGTGGTTCATTTTCATCCCAGCCAGGTAGGCTACACTCCTGTTGTAAAACAAAGTGATGTGCTTAATATTAGGATAGTTGATAAAAAAATATTGTAGGTCTAGCCTATAGAAAGCTGATGGGGTACTCCTCTTTTTAGTAGAGGCCATCATTATGTTTTCTCACGCAATTGCATAGCCTATAGAAATGTTGTGCAACATGAGCTCATGGGCTCACATGAAGTGTTTAATTCGATTTTTGATTACATTTGTATTGATGTCAGAGTGATTAGAGGGACAATAGAGTGCTGAGTACCAGGCAGTTAGAAAGTTTGGTAGGCTACTAATGACAATCAGCAGCTTGGAGAAACCTAATTACCGTGACTAAACGGCCATGTGAAATTTGACTGCGGTCAAGACTGGTGACAGCCGCTGTGGCGGTAATACAGTCATCGTAACAGCCCTACTGTTAGGTTACAGTGAAGGTGGGCTATGTCTTTCTGTTAGGTTACAGTGAAGGTGGGCTATGTCTTGCTAAGCTACAGTGAAAGTTTGGCACCTGGTCAGTCACTGGGAAGGTTTTCTAACTATTTCATATGTTGGGTCAACATCACATTTTATTGGTCAGATTTAGCAGATGTTATTGTGGGTGTAGTAGATGTTTGAGCTATGTCACCTGTTAAGATTTTACGTTTAAAGGTATACTAGGTACACAATGTATATGCCACCTGCATTGACACCAGGTCTGTCTCTGTATGGGATTCCTTCAGGAGCGCTGTCGCGAAGCTGAGCAGGGGCACTGGGTACACTCCGGCCTGACGGCGAAAGAGAAGCGCGATGGCAAGAAGAGGACCAAACTCCCTGAGACACCCAAGACTGCCGAGGAGATGTGGCAACAAGGCGTCGTAGGAGACTACCTGGCCAAGTTCAGGGTGAGAAAGAGGGACTATTATGATTGTATCTTAATTAATTTAGGGCCATATTCATTTTTATAGTTCTCTATCTGGTTTTAGTGTTTCACATTTAGATTGAAGTAGTTGTTTTCTAACAACTCAACAAACCATATTCTTTTACAAACACTGTATACTGTGGCGGATCAAATTAAATTGGCTCGTGGGCCAGTTGTGGTGCGCAGACCACCGGTTGAAGTCCCATGCTGTACAGCATCTAGGAATGCACTTTTTAATCCGTACAGTACTAAAGTGAAAAATAAAAAAACTTATGTGTTCCATGTCTTCTGGTTACAGAGTGACCGTAAGAAGACCCAGAGTGCCATGGAGTCAGCCTGGAAGGCCATGGAGAAGAAGGAGAAGATCCCTTGGATCAAAAAGGCGGCTGAAGACCAGAAGCGATACGAGGTTCAGTACCGGCCCGTGGTCAGTGACCAGACGTTTTGACCGCTGTCTTCTCCAGTTGTGCTGAAGAAATGTCAAAATGTTGGTCGCCCTCCCCACCTTCTGCTCCTCCCCATTCCTGTGTCCCCCACCCTCCTCCAAGCCACCTCCTCCCCATTCCTTCCTGCCCCCTACCCTCCTCCCCATTCCTACCCTCCTCCAAGCCACCTCTCCTTCCCCACCCCTACCCTCTTCCAAGCCACCCCTCCTCCCCATTCCTCCCCTCCTCCAAGCCACCTCTCCTTCCCGCCCCCTACCCTCTTCCAAGCCACCCCTCTTCCCCATCCCTCCACGTAAAAATCATCTGTCCTCGGTTGCAACACTCACTACCGAGTTCCAAACTGCCTCTGGAAGCAACGTCAGCACAAGAAGTGTTCATTGGGAGCTTCATGAAATGGGTTTTCATGGCGACGCAGCCGCGCGCACACACGCCTAAGATCACCATGTGCAATGCCAAGAGTCGGCTGGGGTGGTGTAAAGCCTAAGATCACCATGTGCAATGCCAAGAGTGGGCTGGGGTGGTGTAAAGCCTAAGATCACCATGTGCAATGCCAAGAGTCGGCTGGGGTGGTGTAAAGCCTAAGATCACCATGTGCAATGCCAAGAGTCGGCTGGGGTGGTGTAAAGCTCGCCGCCATTGGACTCTGGAGCAGTGGATACGCCTTCTCTGGAGTGATGAATCATGCTTCACCATCTGGCAGTCCGACGGACTAATCTGGGTTTGGCGGATGCCAGGAGAACGCTACCTGCCCCAATGCATAGTGTCCACTGTAAAGTTTGGTGAAGGAGGAATAATGGTCTGGGGCTGTTTTTTCATGGTTTGTGCTAGGCCCCAGTGAAGGGAAATCTTAACAATACAGCATACAATGACATTCTAGATGATTCTGTGCATCCAACTTTTTGGCAACAGTTTGGGGAAGGCCCTTTCCTGTTTCAGCATGACAATGCCCCTGTGCACAAACGAGGTCCATACAGAAATGGTTTGTCGAGATCAGTGTAGAAAAACTTGACTGGCCTGCACAGAGCCCTGACCTCAACCCCATCGAACACCTTTAGGATGAATTGGAATGCCGACTGCGAGCCAGGCCTAATCGCCTGACCTCACTAATGCTCTTGTGGCTGAATGGAAGCAAGTCCCCACAACAATGTTCCAACATCTAGTGGAAAGCCTTCCCAGAAGAGTGGAGGCTGTTATAGCAACAAAGAGGGGGGGGGGGGGGGGGGCGGCGGCAACTCCATATTAATGCCCATGATTTTGGAATGAGATGTTTGAGCAGGTGTCCACATACTTTCGGTCATGTAGTGTGTGTTTGTTCGGTGTTGGAATATGTAATGTTTGTGTATATAATGAGGATCTAATCAACAGTCCCTCTGTTTTTGATGTGTGTAATTTTCATGAGCCATATACCATTACCCATATGTTTTGACATGGGTTAAATATGGCAAGTACTTCCAAATACTTGATCGTCACTTGATTTAAATTTGCCCTATAAAATGGAATCCTTTTGAAAGTATTTGACATGTACAGTACACCCAGGTCTGATGCGTTGTTGTTGTGTGTGGTGAACTGTACTTGTCCTGCAGAGGGAATTGTTAGAGATGAGAACAGCCCAGGCAGGAGCAGGCCAGAGGAAACCCAAGTTTGAAGGGGAGCCCAGGAAGCCACCTGTGTGAGTAACTACACAATGACCCTGGAGTGTTATTGATGTTACTGGTCTATTTTTGTCATATGGCGTCTTTGTTTATCCTGGCCCATATTATTTATTTATCTTTTCACTTTGCTCCATCCTATTATCTATGTCTCTGCCCCCCCCCCACCCCCCTCCAAATGTCCTCTGCCCCCCCGCCCCCTCCAAATGTCCTCTGCTTTACACCGCCCTAAATGTCCTCTGCTTTCCTTTGCTCATTTTTCATGTATTTGTTCACCACCTTAATCGGACACGTTAAGCCTAGAAGATCCTAGGCTATTTACTACTACCATTTGTGTTGCTAACTGTTAGTATGAATGTATACATTTTATTTAGATGGGCCTATGCCATTAGTTTGCTCATGGCTTGCAGTTTATATTGACTGCTATGTGGGTATAATTAAACCTCTGTCTCTGTGTGTGCAGGAGTGGCTACCAGATGTTCTCCCAGGAGTTGCTGACCAATGGCGAGCTGAATCACTTCAGCCTGAAGGAGCGGATGGTGGAGATCGGCAAGCGCTGGCACAAGCTCAGCCAGAGTCACAAGGACAAGTACAAGAAGTTGGTGGAGGAACTGCAGATTGAGTACAAGGCCGAGCTGGAGGCCTGGGTCAAGGTAAGGGCCATAGGTAAAATCATTTATTTCTTAGGCACCTTTCTGAAATGTGGACACCCAATGTCGCTTGCCTCAAAATAATCAAATAAACATTTAAAATATCAAACGCGTCACAGAAGGAGACAGTGGTACACAAGGCGCGTACTCCGAACCTATGCATTGTATTCGTTAAAAAAGCATTAAATAGTTAAATAATAGATACAATGTTAGCGACAGCACCTTTTGGAAGAAATCAGTCTTGTAATTTCTTCTCCCTTTCTGTCTGTCTGTCCCCTTCAGTCTCTCTCTCCCCAGGAGCGAGCGGTTTATAAAGAGTTCTCCACCACGGTGAGTTTCACGCTGTCAAATACGCATGGTGTTGTGTTCTTGACACTGACTCAACGCAGCACTTCATATTACAATGCCCTTCACACTCATGCTATATGTTTTATTCTACATTCACATCCCATGGCTATAGGTACTCTTTTCTCTGTAGCTGGAGTTCTTAAAACCTGACACCAAATACATTTGTCAATTTAAATTGGCTTTATCTGACTTTGTAGCCTGATATGACTGACTTAGTGAATATCTGTATTCACAAGCTGGCATCCAGCATAACTGCATATAAACTCAGCAAAAAATAGAAACGTCCTCTCACTGTCAACTGCGTTTATTTTCAGAAAAGTTAACACGTGTATGAACATAACAAGATTCAACAACTGAGACATAACCTGAACAAGTTCCACGGACATGTGACTAACAGAAATTGAATAATGTGTCCCTGAACAAAGGGGGGGGGGGTCAAAATCAAAAGTAAGTCAGTATCTGGTGTGGCCACCAGCTGCATTAAGTACTGCAGTGCATCTCCTCCTCATGGACTGCACCAGATTTGCCAGTTATTGCTGTGAGATGTTACCCCACTCTTCCACAAAAGGCATCTGCTAGTTCCTGGACATTTCTGGGGGGAATGGCCCTAGCCCTCACCCTCTGATCCAACAGGTCCCAGATGTGCTCAATGGGATTGAGATCCGGGCTCTTGACTGTCCAAGGCAGAACACTGACATTCCTGTCTTGCAGGAAATGACACACAGAACGAGCAGTATGGCTGGTGGCATTGTCATGCTGGAGGGTCATGTCAGGATGAGCCTGCAGGAAGGGTACCACATGAGGGAGGAGGATGTCTTCCCTGTAACGCACAGAGTTGAGATTGTCTGCAATGACAACAAGCTCAGTCCGATGATGCTGTGACACACCGCCCCAGACCATGATGGACCCTCCACCTCCAAATCGATCCCGCTCCAGAGTACAGGCCTTGGTGTAAAGCTCATTCCTTCGACGATAAACGCAAATCCGACCATCACCCCTGGTGAGACAAAACCGCGACTCGTCAGTGAAGAGCACTTTTTTCCAGTACTGTCTGGTGCAGCGACGGTGGGTTTGTGCCCATAGGTGACGTTGTTGCCGGTGATGTCTGGTGAGGACCGGCCTTACAACAGACCTACAAGCCCTCAGTCCAGCCTCTCAACCTATTGCGGACAGTCTGAGCACTGAGGGAGGGATTGTGCGTTCCTGGTGTAACTCGGGCAGTTGTTGTTGCCATCCTGTACCTGTCCTGCTCTGATGTACCGATCCTGTACAGCTGTTGTTACACGTGGTCTGCCACTGCGAGGACGATCAGCAGTCCGTCCTGTAGCACGGTCTTAGGCGTCTCACAGTACAGACATTGCAATTTATTGCCCTGGCCACATCTGTAGTCCTCATGCCTCCTTGCAGCATGCCTAAGGCACGTTCACGCAGATGAGCAGGGACCCTGGGCAGCTTTCTTTTGGTGTTTTTCAGAGTCAGTAGAAAGGCCTCTTTAGTGTCCTAAGTTTTTATAACTGTGACCTTAATTGCCTACCGTCAGTAAGCTGTTAGTGTCTTAACAACCGTTCCACAGGTGCATGTTCATTAATTGTTTATGGTTCATTGAACAAGCATGGGAAACGGTGTTTAAACCCTTTACAATTAAGATATGTGGATTTTTACAAATTACTTTGAAAGACAGGGTCCTGTTTCTTTTTTTGCTGAGTTTACATGGAAACAGAACATCATCCTATTAACATCTAGCTACTAATCATCAATGCTTTGAGCTTGATTGTGTGCTGGTCTTATACCCCTCCATCTTTCCATCCCCCTGCCCATTATCCCTCCCTCATTCCCTCTCCACCTCACCCCCCCCCCCTTCATGCAGAAACGGCGGAGCACCACCAAGGCGCGGGGGGGCCCGGGGGCTAAGGTTCGCGTGACTGCAGTGAAGGGGAAGGCGGTAGGTGCCAGAGCCGCAGCAGCAGGGGTCGGGGGGGGCAAGCGGGCCATGGCGTACCGGGCCAAGGTAACCGTGCCGTTCTCGCCGGACTGCTTCCCTTTCTCACACACAGACGGAGACACACAGGCATGCACTCAATCCAGACACACACACTAATGCACTCTGATTTTGAAGTGGTGGCATGGATGTGGGCGCTGTGTGTGTGGTCCTGACATTTTTACGGTGATTTTACGTCTAACGTGCTTATGTTCGTTTTAACCTGTTATGTCCGGGTGGTTGTCTTATGTGTGTGTCCTATAATTGTGTATTCCATGTGCTGTTGTAAGCAAGGGTTGGAACCGGTTCATGGAAAATAATGAAATAATTTGAGGAACAGAACCGAAAGTAATCTATCCTGTTCCGGAACTAAACTGTTATTTTAGAACCAGTTAATAACATTAGTTGACGTTCCGGGAGAAGAATGGATTCACTTTATCAATGCTAGTTAACGATACTATAGTTATCACGTTTCACATTGGATTTATTAACTACAAAAAAGTAAGATGCTTTTAATTCTAGTGCTGCTCTGCACACACACACACAAGCTTGTTAGTTAGCGAACGTTTGCTCTGGTCCAACGTTAAACCAACTTTGAATGTCTTTGAACTTTCAAGTTCCTCCATAGAAGCCACTCCTCCGTAGGTATAATTCTGTGGGCCTAATTCAGATAATGCACGTCATAACAAGATACCTAGCGCTTCAAGGCAGCACAATGTGTTTCTTTCATTGTGATTAAACCATGCTGTTACGGCAAAATGCTATTTCCCGACTTTCCTATACCGATTTTAAATCGCATACCCGCTCCACAGCAAGCAGCTCTGTCCTCACTGATTGGTGAAGTAATTTAATGTCAGTTTGAAATGTACATATCAATCTATACTTACAGTACCAGTCAAAAGTTTGGACACCTACTCATTCAAGGGTTTTTCTTTACTATTTTCTACGTTGTAGAATAATAGTGACGACATCAACTATGAAATAACACATATGGAATCATGTAGTAACCAAAAGTGTTAAACAAATCTAAATATACTTGAGATTCTTCAAAGTAGCCACGCTTTGCACATTCTTGGCATTCTTTCAACCACCTTCACCTGGAATGCTTTTCCAACAGTCTTGAAGGAGTTCCCACATATGCTGAGCACTTGTTGGCTGCTTTTCCTCCACTCTGCGGTCCAAACCATCTTTATTGGGTTGAGGTTGGGTGATTATGGAGGCCAGGTCATCTGATGCAGCACTCCATCACTGTCCTTCTCAGTCAAATGCCCCAAGCAAGTCTCTTCATCTTATTGGTGTCCTTTTAGTAGTGGTTTATTTGCAGCAATTTGCCATAATATGGACTGTTCTTGTAGTAATATGGACTTGGTCTTTTACCAGAGAGCAATCATCTGTATACCACCCCTACCTTGTCACAACACAACTGATTGGCTCAAACGCATTAAGAAGAAAATAAATTCCACAAATTAAGGCACACCTGTTAATTGAAATGCATTCCTGGTGACTACCTCATGAAGCTGGTTGAGAGAATGCAAAGTTGGCAAAGGGTGGCTGCTTCGAAGAATCTCAAATATATTTTGATTTGTTTAATTTTTTTTTGGTTACTACATGATGCCATATGTGTTATTTCATAGTTTTGATGTCTTGACTATTATTCTACAATGTAGAAAATAGTAAAAAAAAAAAGAGGAAAAACCTTTGCATAAGTAGGTGTGACTGGTACTGAATGTATATTCCGATTTTCTGATTTCGAACGGGTTCAGAACTTTATTTTGCTGGTTGGAAGAGTGGAATGGAATAATGGTTCTCGTTCAGAATGATTGGAGAATGAAGGTTCCAACCTCTGGTTATGTAGCGCCTTCAGAAAATATTCAGACCCCTTGACTTCATCCACATTTTGTTACTTTACAGCCTTATTCTAAAATGGATTGAATTGTTCCCCCCCCCCTCAGTCTACACACAATAATGACAAAGCAAGTTATTTTTGCTAATTTATTAACCACCCTGGAAATATGACATTTACTAAAGTATTCAGACCCTTTAGTCAGTACTTTGTTGACGCAGCGATTACAGCCTCGAGTCTTCTTGGGTATGATGCTACAAGCTTGGCACACCTGTATTTGGAGAGTTTCTCCCATTTCTTCTCTGCAGATCCTCTGAAGCTCTGTCAAGTTGAATGGGAAGCGTCGTTGCTCAGCTATTTTCAGGTCTCTCCAGAGATGTTTGATCGGGTTCAAGCCCAGGCTCTGGCAGGGCCAATCAAGGACATTCAGCCACTCCTGCGTTGTCTTGACTGTGTGCTTAGGGTTGTCCTGTTGGAAGGTGAATCTTCGCCCCAGAAGTCCTGAGTGCTCGGGAGCAGGTTTTCAGCAAGGAATCCTCTGTATCCCATCTTTCTGGTTGGTGGCTGGTTGGTGGAGTGCTGCAGAGATGGTTGTCCTTCTGGAAGATTCTCCCATCTCCACAGAGGAACTCTAGAGCTCTGTCAGAGTGACCATCAGGTTCACCTCCCTGACCTAGGCCCTTCTCCCCCGATTGCTCAGTTTGGCCAGGCGGCCAGCTCTAGGAAGAGTCTTGGTGGTTCCCGACTTATTCCTTTTAATAATGATGGTCGTTCTATTCTTAGGGACCTTCAATGCCTCAAAACAATTTCGGTACCCTTCACACAATCCTGTCTCGGAGCTCTATGGACAATTCCTTCGACCTCATGGCTTGGTTTTTGCTCTGAGATGCACTGTCAACTGCAGACAGGTGTGCCTTTCCAAATCATGTTTAATCAATTGAATTGACCACAGGTGGACTCCAATCAAGTTGTAGAAATGGAATGAATGGAAACGGGATGCACCTGAGCTCAATTTCGAGTCTCATAGTAAAGGGACTGTATACTTATGTAAATAAGGTATGTTTTTTTAATTTAATACATTTGCCAAAATTTCTAAACCTGTTTTCGCTTTGTCATTATTGGGTATTGTGTGTAGATTGAGGGGATTAAAAAAAATCTATTTTAGAATAAGGCTGTAACGTAACAATGTAAGGAAGGGGTCTGAACACTTTCCGAATGCACAACGTTCTGTAAATGGGTGAGTCTGCAGTAGAGGCGTGACCCTGTGCTCTACAGCAGGATACGTCCGACTCAGACGACGATGACAAGACGGACTCGTCAGACTCCGACGACGACGAAGAATCATCCGGCAGCTCCGACAGCGAAGATGATGTGAGTTTTCCAAGCCAGGGGTCATCCGCACTATGCTTTAGTGTAGACTTGGGTCAAATACATTAAGCAAAAATATTCAAAAGTATTTGAGGTCTGCTTAATTTACCTCGTGTACATCTGATCAGTTCCATTGTACTGGGCAAACCACATCAAAAGCTGCACAAGTAATTTGACCCAGCTGTTGTCCTGTCCCTGTCCTCTAGAATGACCCAGCTGTTCTCTTGTCCTCTACAATGACCCAGCTGTCCTGTCCCTGTCCTCTAGAATGACCCAGCTGTCTTGTCCCTGTCCTCTAGAATGACCCAGCTGTTCTCTTGTCCTCTAGAATGACCCAGCTGTTGTCCTGTCCCTGTCCTCTAGAATGACCCAGCTGTTGTCCTGTCCCTGTTCTCTAGAATGACCCAGCTGTTCTGTCTCTGTTCTCTAGAATGACGATGACCATGATGATGACGACCAATCTGAGGGCTCCAGCAGCTCTTCCTCAGAGGACAGCAGTGACTCAGACACAGACTAGCCCCCCCCCCCCCCCAAAAGAGGAGGGTCTGTGCGGGACACGCTTCCTCGTGAGTCAGGAGCAGTCATGGTGGCGTCATCAAAACGCTTGCACGTTGGCTCCTCCCACCTCTTTCTCACAAGGAGAAATGAGAGACAGAGAATAAATAAACGGAGGAGTCTTGCTCCACCTCCAGTTGTTGACCCGGAGGACTTTTATTCAAACGGGACGAGTTCTCTTTTACAGGGCTTTGTTACGTGTTCAATTTTTTTTTTTTTTGCCTTTATATAGGTGTTATTATGAACTTGTTGCAACATTTTCATTCTTTTTTAAACTTTGAGAAAGACATTTTAAACTTAAGCCGATGAGTTTTTTTTTTAACAAGTCTGACTTGGAGGGGCATATTGAGGAGTTTGCCGTTTTTTTGTCCATGGGTCTCTGACAGTCCGTGCAGAGGGAGGACCGTTGCTGCTTTCCCTCCATTGAAACATCTGGTCAAACCCTCCAATAAAATGCACTTTTTTCTCTTGTATTCTGTGTGATTTCAATCATTTTGATTTATTTTGTACTTGATATCATTTAATGTAAGAGAGGTATGCTCAGCTCTGTCACATATGGTGTTGTGCAACCAAAATGGCAGCCTATTTCATATTTTTATGAAGGGATGATCCACTCAGAATACAGCCATTTTTTTTTTTCAATGACCTTGGCTGTAATCAATTCCCCAATACCTGTATGTATTTTGCTTAGTTTAGCAACGTATTCCTTTCTGAAGAATGTGTCTGCATAAGATTTGAGGTCTCTATTGCAGTTAAGGCCACTTCTGAATTCTGTCAGTGATTTCACTCAACAGCTTTCCATTTCAAGACTTTATACAAATCAAATTTAAATGATAATTTTGTTGTCTTTGTGAATTATACGTCAATCTACCAATATGGATATTTTCATAAATATTTAATGACAGAAGTTGCATTTTTTTCATTCTTTTAATATTTTTTCCATCCTTCTTTCCCCAAACACACACTCACATCCTCTGTACCAGCGGCATTATACCAATAAATAAATACTAACTCAACCACCTGCGCATAATACATCATTTGTAAGGATCCATAGGCTAATGCATTCATTAATATATTACACACAGGTGACTCAGTGACCCTTGTCTATATCTGAAAGGCTCCATAAACAGAGCAAAGACAACACACCCAGTAATACTGGGGTGGATTTACATCACATAAGCCATTTCTGCTTTACCTTACACAGTTCCAAGTGTTTGGGGTCATGTACAAAGCTAATGGACTCATATTTGTATCGCTTAGAAATGAAATGTTTCACTGTATGACACAATCACCTCATTCAAACAGAAATTAGGTCAGGGTACGATTTCAAATACCACTGGAAGGTTTTCAGAGAGACTATCCACTTGTCTTTTTCATAGCAATTCTTTGGGACCTTCCAATAAAATTCTCAAATTTAAACTAACCTGGGGCCTCATTTATCAAATGTGTGTATGTACACAAAAAAGACACCCTTGCATGTACCACTTTCTCCCTGTAAAGATATACCTTTGAATTTGTGGGAAAGTACAGCTCAGACCATGTGTACGTCTGGTGGTTAATCAACTGTATTGTTCTTATGGGGAAATGGTGGTTTTGATGCACAGGAATTTTAATGGTATATTAAAACAAAACGTGGTCCTAATGATAACACAGATGCATTTACATTTAGTAAGGAGATCTCAGAGAAGCATGGAGCCTAATATGTTTATATTACTTTTATTATATAGGCCTAAATCATATATTGCAGGACATCTCTCCTTTTTTGACTGGTTTATTCCTGCTGCACAACTAATTAGGATACCATTTATCCATCGCTCATTCAATAGCAAAGCATGCTCAAAAGTAAATAGACTGGTAGCCTACTTAAAATATTTGACAGTATGGGTAGTCTACAGTAATGCTGTGCTGTAGGAGCACGACATCATAGGCTATTAAATCTCAGTGTTTTATATCTTCTGCCTTGGTGGCTCTATGTATTGATAAAAGAAAATATTGAACAATTCATCTTCTACATAAAAAATGTGGGCTGAAACATTTACTTTTAAAATTGCTCAAATAGACAAGGTTGCATAATGCACGGCCACGGCATTTTGAAGTTTGAAAAAGTCACTTCTGTAGAGATGTAGCCCAAATGTGTTCATCTCTTACAACTTGCCATTGCGCAACAATTGATCTCCACGTACGCCAGAATTGAGCGAGATAAATGAGGTCCCAGGTATCTAGCAATTCCCTCCTGGAAAACTTTTGTTTCATTGTCAATGCAGTTGGTGGGAACTCACAGGAGGAAATCACACATTCCTCTCTGAATACAGTCATTCATTAAAAAATGTCACAAGTGACGTGGCAAAGACAAAACAAAGAGACAAAGTTGATGTCGGACTTCGCGCTGCTTTGTTCTGGACACCGGAAAAGCCGTTCCAGCATTCACAAAAAATATATAAAACACATTAACTAGATTTATACATTTTCATCCCTCATTAAACATCCTACAGTCCATTAGTCTACATACGGTGCACCAGTATTAGAAAACACTATGAAGAAGCCTCATTTGTTTGTCCTGTATGAACAGTCATGCGTTACAACTGGAGTTAAATAGAAAATTACACCCCCCCCCCCTCTCTCCCTCAAACACCATCAGAACATTGTCATCTCTGTATGACTATAATAATTATAACATCTTATTCCCCCCACACAAAACCATGATTAAAACTACAACTATAGAAAAAAAAAAAACTTTTGTCATGCTACTGTAATACACTAGGAACAGTCCGTAGGCAAGATGGTCAAGAACGGTTGTGAAGTAACAATAACGAGATACCAAGTGTGGCAACATGATACTAGACATGTCATCAACTGGGTATATGGCTCGTTGCAAATAGCCTGGCGCCATTTTGATGAATGCAAGAGCAAAATTGCACACACAAAAAAAAAAACTCTAGCTTTAGACTTTGACCAGGGTTTGTTCTCTACCCCAAACCACCCCCTTTTCCCAATCCCACCAACAACCCCCTGTCATATCCCAAGCAGTCGCAATGGCTTACGTACGCACACACACACACACTCAAGTCTTTTGTCATAAGGGGACCTCCAGGAGCTTTTTGTGGAGGTACTGCTTCACCTCCTCTATGCCATTCAGCTTCTCCAGCTCGTGATAGGGCAGCTGCGGAAGAGGAACAAGAGGATAGAGAAAACCCAGGGAGAGATGAGTTAAACTAACAGTGGTACGTACTACCTTATTTGGGCACAGTGGACCGTTAGTTGTCCCTGGTACCAATTAAAAAGCTTCATTGGATGATTGTAATGGAGTTAAGGGAAGACTGAAATGTGGTTGTAAGATGGTTGAAATGAGGGTTGTAAGCAGTTGAGGGGAGGACGGCTCATAATAATGTCTGGAACGGAGCAAATGGAATGGCATCGAACCATGTGTTTGATACCATTCCACATCTTCCTCGCCAGCCATTACCACGAGCCCGTCCTCCCCAATAAAAGGTGCCACCAACCTCCTGTGTTGTAGGATTGTTGAAACATTTTTGAAAAATGCTTTGAAATGTGGTTGTATGTATGATGGTAATGGCTCACCTGCAGAATGACGTATCCCAGGAGCAACAGATGACGGTCCCTCATGGCTCGGGAGCCCACCAGCACCTCAGAGTTATGACAGTAGTGCCACTTGTCATTCACCGACATGACCACTCTGAAAAGAAGAAAGTTGTATTTCGCAATTAAATTGTTATTTCTCTATTTTGAAATAAATGACTTATGCCGCGAATACACAAGTGACGAAAGACGGTAGAAAAATACCGGTGTCTGCCATGAAGACGAGTCAGACTTCCCAGCAAAACGATCTTTCTGAAAGTTATTTGCTAGCTAGCATTGCTCCACCAAAGAAGCATAATCAAGCGCTTCGTAGTTGGGTAGTATGTATAAAATGACTAACTACACAGATTTGGGGATTCCATCAGCACTGACCTCTTAACTTGCCGCTGGTCCCCCACTGCCCTCTCTGTGTCGGTTCGATCGGCCGGGTGCAGCTGAAGTGACGAGGTGGGCCCCACGTCCCCGGCCAACCCCTCATAGAAGACAGGGAGCTCGCAGTCGGGCCCTGGCACCCCTCCCTCGTCCTCCAGGATCTTCCCAATAGAGAACTGGAAAAGAGAAACAGGAGCAGCTGTGGTGGATCCTCCTACCCCGGAGACCATTGGCTGGGCCAGGCTGTCAGAGGGAGGGCTGCTGAGCGTGGAGCTGTCCTGGCTCTCCAGAGAGTGCTCCTTGGCCAGGCTGGAGTAGTAGTCAGCAGGCGTGTAGTAAGTGTTGTAGTCAAGTGGGCCCCCGCCGTTAGGGGCTGCCCTCTGGACCGAGGCAGGGTTTGCCCCACGCTGCATGTGTTGTGGCAGGAGGGTTACCGACTCGTCCCCTCCGACGGGTCGCTGGTCCACCCCTTCCTCTAGTGGGGCGAAGGGGGAGAACTTTTGAAAGTCTGAGGTGAGGGCTGTCACGGCCACGGATCCCTCTGGGGCTTTGTGGGTAACACCTTGGGAGGCCCCTGCCTGGATAGGGAGAACCTGGCCAGAACCGTCGATCCACAGCAGGAAGTCTACAAAGGAATGGGAATATACAGATGTTTAGGGTTGCAACATTTATTTAACTAAGCAAGTCTGTTAACAAATTCTTATTTACAATGACGGCCTACACCACAAACCCGGACGACGCTGAGCCAATTGTACACCGCCCTATGGGACTCCCAATCACGGCCGGTTGTGATACAGCCTGTATTTGAACCAGGGTGTCTTGTAGTGACACCTCAAGCACTGAGATGCAGTGTCTTAGACCGCTGCGCCACTCGGGAGCCCCATTTGACAGTAATCGTATAATTATGAAGAGAAGTTTAAAAAAAACAAGCTTTTCTTCATGACATGTTACTCTGATGTTTCCTCCATCAGCTGTCTGGTGCCTGAATTATCTCTAGAACTGACTTTTTCATAATCTCTCTGACAGACAAACACACTCCCTTTAAAAACGCCTTAAAAGTTAAAAAAATATATATATTTTTTTTTTTAAGTTACAAAAAAAAGTCCTTGGTTCTCTATAGAACTTTCAGATCTTATGAGAAAAATCAGGCCTGGGCCAAGGCTAGAAAAACACTGTTGCTGGTTGGCTGCTTGTCAGGCAATTGAGAAATAGATCCGACTTCCTCAATCATGATGTAAGTTTCGTCAACATCCAGTAAAATCTTTGTAAAATAAAAAAAAAATACAAAAAGAGGGGCAGAACTCTAAATCATTCATTCAATATTAAATTCTGGTTATCGACTATGGAGTTATCGTCCATATGAATGCAGCTACTACTGTGTTGAAGCCATTGGACACAGGTTATCATAGTACTTTATTGCAGCCGATGTGTAATCAACTTATCATTGCATATTTTATCAAGAAAGTAGGCTGGGCCTCTTTGAAGTCTCGCACTCTTTTTTTTAATCAATAAAGCCATCTTGGATAAACTTCAACCATCATTGTTAACCTTCAGACAGGTAAGTTATCAGACCTCCTGGACTCAGGGATGGCTAACCCTGGAGATTGATCCCTTCAATCTCAACCGAATAGGTAAATCTGCTTTTTCGCTTGTCTCATGTGGAATGATCTCCAAAAACTCCTTAAAAGCTGGTGAAGTTGGTGCCTCTAGGGTAATTCAAGCGGATGTTAGAGGTCTTTTTACTGAACAATGTGTTTTCATATGATTGTTTAGCTTTTCCTGTTTCATGTGAAGTGTAATTGACGTGTGTATAGATGTTTTTAATTAACCTTTATTTAACTAGGGAAGTCAGTTAACAAATTCTTATTTACAATGACGGCCTACCACGGCCAAACCTGAACGACGCTGGTCCAATTGTGCGCCGCCCTATGGGACTCCCAATCGCCGGCCGGATGTGATACAGCCTGGATTCGAACCAGGGACTGTAGTGACGCTTCTTGCACTGAGATGCAGTGCCTTAGACCGCTGCGCCACTCGGGAGCCCATAGACATGTAGAGTGTAATTGCCGTGTGTATAGACATGTAGAGTGTAATTGTTGTTTATCGATGTGTTCACACAAGGCTCATCTGCGAAAGGTCTCAGCATGACTCCCTGCTTAAATAAAATGTTTTCCCTAATCTTCCTCAAGTTTTTGCAATTGTACAAGAGGTTACAGTACTACAGAATGATATATACACCATTGTGTTCAGTAACAGTGCGATATCTTAAGAGTGGCCTTTGAACAAACACCAGAGCGTGTGTTAAATCCAATGTACCTGTGTAATAACCAGGGGCCAGAACCTCGTCTTGTTTGTAGCCATGCTCTCCAACCAACTGTCTGAGGGCTTCAGCAACAAGACCCTTGTAGCTGAAACACACATACTTTGAGATTCACTGGAATTTGCAATGAAAAAGTCAGACATAATTCAACTTTCAAAATTGAAGACAACTTAGTTAGTCAACTAATCACCCCTAGTACTGCACCGTACCTGTATTTGCGGTTGACCTCGTCAGCGGTCAGCGCGTGGTCAAACATGAGCACCTTGTGCGTGTCCTGGAGCCGTGGACCGGTGTAGTCCCTGTATTCCAGCTCCACCGCTGCGTCCAACAGAGACAGGTAGCGACGCACGATCAGAGCGTAAGGACTGTCTACAAATGGGGGAACAATAAATCGACGGAAACAAGGACATGAGCGGGACCAACGGTCTAAAATTTCCTAACGTGAAAATTAAGCGCATCGGAGTGAGTTGAGGTATGTGGCGGTAATATTCAACTTCATGCATCAAATGTGTGTGTATAATATATATATACACACACACGTATGTATGTATACGTACATATTCAGACCTTGACTTTTTCCACATTTAGTTACGTTACAGCCTTATTCTAAAATTGAGGGGGGAAAAAATTATTCAATCTACACATAATACCCCATAATGACAAATCAAAAACTAAAATATCACATTTACATAAGTATTCAGACCCTTTACTCAGTACTTTGTTGAAGCAACTTTTGGCAGCGATTACAGCATCGAGTCTTCTTGGGTATGACACTACAAGCTTGGCACACCTGTATTTGGAGACTTTCTCCCATTCCTCTCTGCAGATCCTCTCAAGCTCTGTCAGGTTGGATGGGAAGTGTTGCTGAACAGCTGTTTTCAGGTCTCTCCAGAGATGTTCGATCGGGTTCAAGTCTGGGTTCTGGCTGGGCCACTCAAGGACATTCAGAGACTTGTTCCGAAGCCACTCCTGCATTGTCTTGGCTGTGCGGAGCAGGTTTTCATCAAGGATCTCGCTGTACTTTTCTTCGTTCATCTTTGCCTTGATCCTGACTAGTCTCCCTGCTACTGAAAAACATCCCCCACAGCATGATGCCGCCAGTTTCCTCCAGACGTGACACTGGCATTAAGGCCAAATAGTTCAATCTTGGTTTCATCAGACCAGAGCATCTTGTTTCTCATGGTCGGATAGTTTTTAGGTGCCTTTTGGCAAACTTCAAGTGGGCTGTCATGTGCCTTTTACTGAGGAGTGGCTTCCGTCTGGCCACCCTACCATAAAGGCCTGATTGGTGGAGTGCTGCAGAGATGGTTGTCCTTCTGGAAGGTTCTCCCATCTCCACAGAGGAACTCTGGATCTCTGTCAGAGTGACCATCGGGATCTTGGTCACATCCCTGACCAAGGCCCTTCTCCCCCAATTGCTCCATTTGGCTGGACGGCCAGCTCTAGGAAGAGCCTTGGTGGTTCCAAACTTATTCCATTTAAGAATGATGGAGGCCACTGTGCACAAATGTTTTGGTACCCTTCCCCAGATCTGTGCCTCGGCACAATCCTGTCTCGGAGCGCTACGGAAAATTCCTTCAACCTCATGACTTGGTTTTTACTCTGAAATGCAATGTCAACTGTGGGACTTCATATAGACAGGTATGTGCCTTTCCAAATCATGTCCAATCAATTGAATTTACCACAGGTGGACTCCAATCAAGTTGTAGAAACAGCTCAAGGATGATCAATGGAAACAAGATGCACATGAGCTCAATTTCGAGTCTCATAGCAATACTTATGTAAATAAGGTATGTTCATTTTTTTTTTAAATCCATTTGCTAAAATTAAAAATGGGGTATTGTGTGTTGATTGCTGAGGAATTGTTTTTATTCAATCCATTTTAGAATAAGGCTGTAACGTAACAAAATGTTGGAAAAAGTCAAGGGGCCTGAATACTTTCCGACGGCACTGTATATATAAATTTATATCAGCAGATGTCAAAGTGATATACAGAAACCCTGCCTAAAAACCCAAACAGTAAGCAATGCAGATGTAGAAGCACGGTGGCTAGGGAAAAACTCCCTAGAAAGGAAGAAACCTAGATACAATCTCCACCCCTCAGAGCCTGAGTCTTAAGAGTACATGGCCATGAAGACCAGACTGTTCTTTAATTAGTCATGTAAACAGTACTCTGCTTATCTTAAATTGGCGTACGGTCATAATTGAAGTAAGCATACACCGATTAAAACATCTAGATATTGGATTTTTTGTTGTTGTGTGAATTATTGTAAAAAAATATATATATAAAAAAAAATTGAGTTCCAGCTGTGTATTTGTTCTGTGCATATGCTAGCGGGACCAGCACGAGGCTCTGTCTTTTGCGCTAGTGAAGTGAGCAAGGAAAACGTGAAAGTTTGCACGTTAGAAATAGTTCACATACAAATGCTGTGTCCCAACTCATAACCAAATATGCTTCCCAAAAATAACATGGTCGCTGTGGTTGAACGTTTATTTTGATTGGTGATTTTCTGCATTTATCAGAGTGCCATCAGGTAGCCTGATCTCAGATGTGTCCATGGAAACAACATTTTTAGGGAAATCGTTTTCTTGAAAAGCATGAAAACATTTTAATCAAACTATTATCTTAATCTGAATATTCAAAATAATCGTATTATTGAACGCATGTAAACATACTCCTTAGTTATTTATTTGGCTTGAGGTTTATTGTGTCTACTGAAAGGGGCCAGTCGAAAAACAAATGAAACATAGCTGCTCTTTGATGTCGCTGTGTGCGTCTCCCCACTTACTGGTGACGTTGCTGATGAAGGCGGTGGAGAAGACCTTGTGCAGCACCAGGCCAGGGAAGTGGCCCAGCTGGAACAGGGACATGAGGATGTTGACTGTGGCTAGCGGGGAGCTCAGGGCCTTTAGCTCCAGCACCACTTCCAGCTTGGAGAAGAACTGGACCTCGTTGGACGGGCGGTAGCTCATCCGGCTGAAGGGGAACACAAGCTTTTGGATTACCTTGTGAAGAAAAAAAGAGAGAAACCCATTATCATGATATTACCAAGCATTATGATACTAATTACTAAGTATCGCACGCGATAACTGCTTTAATCAAACCCATATCAACCGCATTTTCCCACCAGAGATGCGTTTCCACCAAATTGACTTGTTGAGGATAAAAACACATAAAAAATATAAAAATAACTTTTTGCGGTTAAATTCCCATGTGCCGGGTTTCTGTCGCATTTTCAACTCTATTGATTGTTTTGTCATTAAAAAAAAATGCTGCGTTATAAAATTTAAAGACTCAATCATGGACACTCTTACTGACAGTTGGCTGCTTTGCGTGATGCATTGTTGTCTATACCTTCTTGCCCTTTGTGCTGTTGTCTGTGCCCAACAATGTTTTGTGCTTCTGCCATGTTGTAGTCATGTGGTGTTGCTACCATGCTGTGTTGTCGTCTTAGGTCTCTCTTTATGTAGTGTTGTGTTGTCTCTCTTGTCGTGATGTGTTTGTCCTATATTTTTAATACCAGCCCCCATCCCTGCAGGATTCCTTTTGCCTTTTGGTAGGCCGTCATTGTAAATAAGAATTTGTTCTTAACTGACTTGCCTAGTTAAATAAAGGTGAAATAAAAAAATTAAATGGGCCCACTCTGGTCTTTGTACCAGTGGAGGATCCTCAGAGGAGGAAAGGGTGGACCATCCTCCTCAGTGAACTTCAGAAACATAGTGAAAGTTTAGATAAAACTATACTAAATACATTCACGTCACCCAATAATTATTAAAACACACTGTTTTGCAATGAAGGTCTACAGTAGCCTCAACAGCACTCTGTAGGGTAGCACCATGGTGCAGCCGGAGAACAGCTAGCTTCCGTCCTCTGGGTACATGGACTACAATACAAAACCTAGGAGGCTCATGGTTCTCACCCCCTTCCATAGACTTACACAGTAATTATGACAACTTGCGGAGGACGTCCTACCACCAATCAGAGCTCTTGCAGCATGAACTGATATGTTGTCCACCCAATCAAAGGATCAGAGAATAAATCTAGTACTGGAAGCATAGGCTACAGCTAGCTAACTGCATGCTTTCACGAGTCGTAGGGGGAGGGCCACACAGCATATCATCGCGTAACTCCCAAGTTGACTTCGATATGATGGTAGTATATCAATATTTGCGCATACAGTTTCCACCGCAATTTCTTACATAATTAATTTTATCGATACAAAAAGACCACCTTGTCAAACGTATTTTGTTTTGTTTCAATCAGGTCTTTCGTGACATGTTTATCCAACATGTACTTTACTCGCATAAAAAAGGTTGGATGGAAACCTGGTTATTGATAGCTTCTAATATGGCGTAGTGGCCATCCTTTACACTCTAGAATGCCTTTCAAACCAATCAGAAACAAGAATTCAACAATGCCATGGTATAAGAACCCATAATGTGTGTAAATAAACAACCCTTCATTTCAGATGTAATAGCATACAGCCCAATAATAACCAACAAACAGTGTACCGGAGTCGCTCAACAGCTGTTTAAACATATGACAGAGATTTTGTAGATGAGTGTGCCACCTTACCTTGCTATCCAGGTATTCTCCCTTCTTGACCAGGAAATCAGCGATGGTGTCGAGGAGTCGAGTCTCTCTGAGCCGGTGGCGGGCGATGTATTTGGCAATGAGGGCCATGGTGTATGGGGTTATGCTGTCCACTTTTTTAGGCAGCTCCTCTATTAGGAAAAGACCAGAAGGTTATCTTGGGAATGATAGAAAGATGGAAAAACCGACAGATTAAAAAACAGCTGTCAGAGAATGGCAGAGGAGCAGAGAGGAGAGGAAAACTCACCAGCCAGGCTGCACACAAACCTCTCCTGTCTGTTCTGGTAGAATAGGTGGGAGCTGAAGATAATCTCCAGGCTCTTGTTACTAGCCTCACGTACGCATGTAGCCAGCATCTCGTCCAGCAGCGCCATCTCCTGGTCGCGCACGCCACTTACGCTAGCCAGTGTGTGCTTGACCAGTCGGAGGATCTTCCTGTTGGTAGGTTGTGCGGGACAATGGTTTGGAATTTGGTATCATGACAACGTTCATTATCGCGATATTACCAAGTATCGTGATACTAATTATATTGAACAAAAATATAAAACGCAACATGTAAAGTGTTGGTCCCATGTTTCATGAGCTGAAATAAAAGATCTCTGAAATTTTGCATATGCACAGAAAGCTAATTTCTTTACATTCTTTGGCACAAATTTGTTCATGTCCCTGTGAGCATTTCTAATTTGCCAATGGTACATGACAGTCCACTTGGAGTTCGCCAAAAGGCACCCAAAGACTATCAGAACCTTGAGAAACAAGATTCTCTGGTCTGATAAAACCAAGATGGAATGCATTAGCCTGAATGCCAAGCGTCAAGTCTGGAGGAAACCTGGCAAGATCCCTACCGTGAAGCATGGTGGTGGCAGTATCATCCTGTGGGGATGTTTTTCAGCGGCAGGGACTGGGAGACTAGTCAGGATCGAGGCAAAGATGAACGGAGCAAAGTACAGAGATCCTTGATGAAACACAGCCAAGACAATGCAGGAGTAGCTTCGGGACAAGTCTCTGAATGTTCTTGAGTGGCCCAGCCAGAACCCGGACTTGAACCCAATCGAACATCTCTGGAGAGACCTGAAAATAGCTCTGCAGCGACACTCCCAATCCAACCTGACAGAGATTGAGGATCTGCAGAGAAGAATGGGCGAAACTCCCCGAATACAGGTGTGCCAAGCTTGTAGCGTCATACCCAAGAAGACTCGAGGCTGTAATCGCTGCCAAAAGGTGCTTCAACAAAGTACTGAGTAAAGGGTCTGAATACTTGTATAAATGTGATATCAGTTTTTGATTTGTAATAAATTAGCAAACATTTTTTTTTTTTTTTAAACAGTTTTTCCTTCATCATTATGGGGTATTGTGTGTAGATTGATGAGAAAAAAAACAATTGAATCCATTTTAGAATGAGGCTGTAACGTAACAAAATGTGGAATAAGTCAAGGGGTCTGAATACTTTCAGAATACACTGTAGTTTTAGAGAACTTGGCAGTACTTCCAACCGGCCTCACAACCGCAGACAAGGTGTAACGATGCAAGCTAAGGACCTCAACGTGTGGTTTCGCCAGCGGGAACTGATGAAACTGTGCAGAAAATCTTCAGTTGTGCAAACCCACAAAGTGTCAGAAACCGTCTCAGGGAAGTTAATCTGCGTGCACGTCGTCCTCACCAGGGTATTCACCTGACTGCAGTTTGGCGTCGTAACGAACTTCAGTGGGCAAATGCTCACCTTTGATGGCCACTGGCACGCTGGAGAAATATGCTCTTCACAGATGAATCGCGGTTTCAACTGTACCGGGCAGACGTGTGGGCGAGCGGTTTTCTGATGTCAACGTTGTGAACAAAGTGCCCCATGGTGGCGGTGGGGTTATGGTATGGGCAGGCATAAACTACGGACAATGAACAATTACATTTTATCGATGGCAATTTGGGCTGATATTTTGATGAGATCCTGAGGCCCATTGTCGTGCCATTCATTCGCCTTTATCACGTCACGTTTCAGCATGATAACGCACAGCCCCATGTGGCAAAGATCTGTACCCAATTCCTTGAGGCTGAAAATGTCCCAGTTCTTCCATGGCCTGCACACTCAGACATGTCACCCATTGAGCATGTTTTGGATGCTCTTGATCGACAGCGTGTTCCAGTTCCCGCCAATATCCAGCAACTTCGCACAGTCATTGAAGAGGAGCGGGACAACATTCCACAGGCCACAATCAATAGCATGCGAATAAGATGTGTCACGCTGCATGAGGTAAATGGTGGTCACACCAGATACTGACTGTTTTTTTCTCCACACCCCTACCTTTATTTTTTAAAGGTATCTGTGACCAACAGATGCATATCTGTATTCCCAGTTATGTGAAATCCATAGTGCCTAATAAAATGTATTTTCAATTGACTGAAATGTAACTCACTCAATTCTTTGAAATCGTTGCATGTTGCATTTATATTTTTGTTCAGTGTACTAAGTATCTCTATAACTGTTTTTAATCACAATAACTGACATTTAAAATTACACTCAGGAACAGATCACACCTAGATTGTGTTCAGTAAACAAAAATGGGATAAAAGGTTTTTAAAACTGAGGTAGAACCTCTGTAAGGCATGTGCAATAAGAATACTAATTGTTATTTTTGAAAACATGTCCTCCATTTATGACTATCGAGAGTGACCCAGTTGTACTGCTTAACTCGCATTTCCTCTACTTGGATGGCCTCTTACAAACAAGAGAACCACGAATGGGTAATCAACCACCATCCCAACCCTACCTGTTGGCCAGGAGCTGTTCCGGGTTGGGTGGTACATTGGCCACGATCTCGGCCGTTGCAGCGTCGCTGGATTGCAGCAAGCGCCACTTGAGGCGGTAGTAGGAGAGCAGCAGGAAGAGGGTCTGCGGGTGACGCTCCCGCTCCAGGTTCTTCTCCAAGCCCGCCAGGCAGGCCTCGGTGAGCGGGTGCTGGCTACTGGGGTGCAGCTTCATGCTGGAGCTGAACACCATGGACACGTCCTTCTGGTTAAACTGGCCCAGTCGTGATTGGGACTCAGCCTCCAGCACCTGCACCACCCGCGAGTCGCTGGGAAGGCCTGGGGGAGGAGGCGGGAGGTTTAGGGTTTATTTGGTTTACTTCATTTCTTTTTTTCAAGGAATGTAAGTCAGTTTAATATTCCAGACAAGTGCAATCAGGTTTGTTATATGTACACAAATTATTTTCATATCTATACGAAACCCAAGTGAATACACGTATAAAGTAGTAGATGCCATTTAACAATGTTCACATATCATACATAATATACAATGCAATGAACTAAAAACACCTGCTGATAATACACTAGCAATATGAAAAAGTTAACTTTCACACTCCCAACAAATCCAAGTAAGGTATGGGAAACAGAGCTGCCTCCATGAGATCACCTAGACTCACCTAGTGCAGCCACAGATCACCTAGTGCAGCCACAGATCACCTAGTCTCACCTAGTGCAGCCACAGATCACCTAGTCTCACCTAGTGCAGCCACAGATCACCTAGTGCAGCCACAGATCACCTAGACTCACCTAGTGCAGCCACAGATCACCTAGACTCACCTAGTGCAGCCACAGATCACCTAGACTCACCTAGTGCAGCCACAGATCACCTAGACTCACCTAGGGCAGCCACAGATCACCTAGACTCACCTAGGGCAGCCACAGATCACCTAGTGCAGCCACAGATCACCTAGTGCAGCCACAGATCACCTAAACTCACCTAGTGCAGCCACAGATCACCTAGACTCACCTAATGCTGCCACAGCGTACAGGCAGTTGACGATGCTGAAGTTGTCAAACTTGGCACAGTCCCTCACAATGGAGTCGCACAGCGTCTGGAAGTCCTGGTGCTCCAGGATCTGTCGACCTTCATTCGCCACTCTTTCTCCTCCACCGACTCCGGGAGAGGGAACCAGGGCTGCCTCCGAGCCACCTCTGCCGCCCCCTCCTCCTCCAACCCCAGCCTGTAGTAGCTGGCCGATCTTCTGCAGGGCGATGGGGTAATGGTTGTGTGAAATCTTGCCTGGGTTCTGTGTCACCCAGCGCAGCACCTCGTCCGCTCTCCGCGAGCGTTCGATCAGCCTCTTCATGGTGAAGAAGGTGTCGTAGCTCATCTTCTCATGGATGAAGTTCCACGTCTTCTTGTTGTTGCCGGCGGCGCCAACAGTGCCGCGGTGGTGCAGGTGGGCGTGCGTCTGGTAGTGGGGGTGCGGGGGGAGGGGTGGAGGCGGAGGAGGGGCCAGGTGCGGGTGGGGATGGTAGTGCTGCTGGTGGTGGTGGTGACTGTGGAAGTGGGGCCCCCGGTGAGGGTCAGGGCGCCCCTGGTAGACAGGCGGGTAGCTGGGAGGTGGAGGGGGCACGTGGTGGGGATGTTGGTGTGGTGGGAGAGGGTGGTGGGGGTGGTTCTCCAGCATGGGCAGTCCTCCACCCCCCAGGCCCGGCCGGCGTCCAGGCTTTCCTCCACCACCACCTACTGCGCTGTACAGCCGGGTAGTGTACATGCCGGCGAGGGCGAGTGCGAGGACGCTAAGGCGGCAGGCGTGTCGCTGGCAGAGGGGCGAAGGGATTATGCTTTCGCAGCTCAGGAGGCCTGGGCTGGAGGACAGCCACAGCATACTACACAGGCTAGTACACCCCTGAGGCACTGCAGACTACACCTACAGGGAGAGAGGAAGGGAGGGAAGAGGGGTGGAAAGGGAAATAATTTACTAAACAAAACACACATTCCAAATGAGAATCCGTGTGAGAATCCCTGGAGATTCCCATTGTACACACACACACCTAATTGCAAAGCAGTACAGTGACATCAAGTAAATGATTCAAACACAGCACAGGAAACAAGAAGAGCGACATTAATGAAAACAAATAGGCTACATTGAGATGAAAACCTTCCTTGAAGGCTGTTCAGACCAAGATCAAAATCGATTGAGGATGTCAGGATGGCCTGACTGGATTCAGAGTTCCTCCAGATCTGTGCGTCTTCATCAGATGGCATGTTCACATTCTTCATGTTTGGCTACACGCTCATCTCGTCTTTCCCTGTTGCTCCAATTTTGCCTTTAGTTTACGGGATTCACCTCACTAACGGTAGCGCCCTTTTCATCAGCCTCTCTCGCTCTGTCCGGAAGGATTTCCTCCTCCGCCACCAAAGCAGTACCGATCAAGTCTGACTACTGCATTCGGGTGGCCAGATGTCATAATGCTTTGCAATGACGAGCGCATTTGCTTTTGTACATTAATCTAGCATCTCACATGTAGGGTTTTCCACAAATGCTTCCAACGTAAAGTCCATGGCTTTATTTTTATTAGCCTGTGTGTTCATGCAACTTTCAAAACTATTCCACAAACTCTAATAACCTCTCAGGGTGGATGTCAGTGACTCTACCACAAAAAGTGTATTTTGAACACTCCAATATCTTGGCACAGCAGAGCTTCAGATTAGGTGACTAGAGCGACTACCATACTCATGGGAAACTAAATTCCGGACGAACTCCCAGCAACAAAAACAAATAATGATGTCGCACAAACAGTCACTGACAACAACCAAAACAGTTGGGTTTTTAGGAGGGGTTCTGAATAGACACTCATGTGGGTGTCCACTGAAAGCAACAAGTGGAACTGAATTTGATCCTTTGTTCGTATTGCAGGGCAATTGAACTTAACGCAGAGGCTGCTCCAAGACACCGCCAGCGGAGAAGAGGTAATCGGAGTGGACTTCTAGTCCAACTCAGGAGGCGTCCACACCATCCACCGCTTCAGAGTATATTACTCGCAAATGTTCAGTCCCTGGACAATAAAGTAGAGCTCAGGGTAAGGATCTCCTTCCACAGAGACATCAGGGACAGTAACATTCTCCGTTTCACGGAATCATGGCTCTCTCTGGATATACTGTCCCCGGCCATGCAACCAGCTGGGTTCAGTAAATAGTGCAGACAGGAATAAAAGAACTCTCCGGGAAGAAGAAGAAAGGCCATGGTGTATGTTTCATGATTAACTACTCATGGTGTGAATGTGATAATGTACAGGAACTAAAGACCTTTTGTTCACCCGACCTAGAATACCTCACAATCAAATGCCGACCGTATTACCTCCCAAGAGAATTCTCTTGACTTGATTATTCACGTCATTCTTTGCGCGTGGACATTGAAATAGAAGATAGTAAGAATGAACAGAGTGCAGAGTAACTTGTGAATTTACAAACGCTCAACACCTGTTGAATATGGCCAGTGTCAGTACCCCCCCCCCAAAAAAAACTTCATTAAATTGTTGCCAGCAGCACAGTTAGTCACCAAAGATCTGGATAACATGAAAACAGCCTAACCAGCTCTGCTAGGGCGAGTAAAATGGTCAGAGTGAGGTGTTCTCTCATGTGTCCGGAAGTAACTAGCCAACGTTAGCCAGTTGGCAGCCAAGCGGATCAACCCTACTCCTCAGCCAGAGTGCGCTCTGAACTCGCCGAGAGCGAAACGATCAGAATTTACAAACACAACCGAAATCGTAAAATGTGTAGGTAGTCATTTGTTATGCTAACAAACTAGCAAGAGGTTGCATAGCAACAACATCAACTTCCAGTAGACAGGTAAAGCTCTGGTACGCGCAAATGAAACGATACCGTTCGTTTACAGTATACTAAAATGAACTAATAGTATATACTCATTAAGTATGTAGTATACAGTATGGGTTATCAAAAAGAAAAGTGGACCAAGGCACTCTTCATATAATAAAATAAAGTGCCTTTATTTGTGTGGCATGTTCAATTAATTTTTTTAAAAACTTTATTTCCAATGAACATGCCATAGAAATGAAGGCATTAAAATGTATTATACGAAGAGTGCCTTGGTCCTTCTTTTTGATAACCAATTTACCCCTTTTAAAAAAGAGCACCTTCTGTCTACCAAAATCTACTATTGTGTACCTTAGTAGCACTTCCCTTCCTCTTTCTACATGTTAGTATGGGTATTTGAACACAGCTATGGAATCACTGGTCACTTTAATAATGTGTACATACCGTTTTACTCGTTTCATATATATACCGTATTTTAGTCCTAATATTTATATATTTTTTAATTCCATTCTTTTACTTTTAGATGTGTGTATTAGTAATGCACCGACATGACATTTTTGGCCGATACCGATATCCGATAATTTCCTTGCCAAAAAAAATTAAACGTACCGATATTTACAATTTTAGCGGCCTTTTCATCATTCTAATACAGTTAAATAGTTACACACACAAAGACGCAGCGGTCTAAGGCACTGCATCTCAGTGCAAGAGGAGTCACTACAGTCCCTGGTTTGAATTCAGGCTGTATCACATCCGGCCGTGATTGGGATACCCACAGCGCGGCACACAATTGGCCCAGCGTCGTCCGGGCTGTCATTGTAAATAAGAATTTGTTAACTGACTTGCCTAGTTAAATAAAGGTTACACACACCAAAAAGTTATTTGGTTGGCATTTACGTATGTCCCCATTACCAGTAAAACATAATCAAAACCCATTTCTTTCACATGCTGTGCTGTTTCGTTGTTAATTTGTTCAGTCGTTTCATTCCCAACCAGGATTTCTATGGAACACCGTTTGGGTCTTTGCGTGTCAAAAAAGATACACGTCAAATAACACTATTTGACGTGTCAAATAATACGACATCTGTTTCAGTAGCTATAGTTAGCTAGCTAACTATATAGCTAGGTGTCATCTAAAAATAACCCTAATTTATAAGACAGTTCTTATTTGATTAATGATGGTCGGACCCATCTATGTGAAACTAGCCACAATAAGGATTAGCCACAATTGTGGAATTTGCGGTTAGCCTTCAAAATAAAAGAATGGCATAATTCTACTATGTATTAATTTGCATTACATACTTTTATTTTGAAGGCAAACCGCAAATTCCACTATTGTGCCTAATCCTTATTGTGACTAGCTTCACAACACATGGTGCAGTTGAGCCTCACTAGCCAGATGAAGCTAGCTGGCTGCTTATAACATTTGGGCAACAGGGTTAAGTTACTGACTAGCTATTTTCATGAACTGAAGTTAAATTTCAATAGGCGAACAACAAGTGGCAACCTAGCTAATACTTACAAGGATTCCTAAATCATTGCTAAGAATAATGAAAATGACTGCAGGTTTACTGGTCATTGTTTTCAGGCTGGTTGTATTGGTGCTAGTTAGGTACCAAGCTAAAGCTAGCTACCCCAGAAGTTGCGGTCAAACAAATTATGCTTTATTACCAACGCGGTATTGTAAACACATCGATTGTGGCCGGTGTTTGCAGACTTTTTTGTACAACTTTGACAGTGTTACTGTATCTTTTTTGACATGCAAAGACACAAACGGCGTTCCATAGTATGCATGTCGTGAAGCTAATAGCAGTGACGCTATTACTGTGCAACTATTGTAGGGAAACATCTGAAAAATAACGCACTTGGTAGTGTGTACTGGTGCTCAACCAGTCGGCGAAAGCCAACGTCACCCACAACAGAGAACAGTTGATTGTCAAGGGCAATGAATTACATTATCTTGGCTTTAAATGGATTTCACCTTTGAGTTGTCTCGCTGAAATATTGTTACTCTTTCAAATGACTGCTCGATCCACACAGCAGACGTCGGTTTTGCACATCGGGGCGTTAAACTAGACATCGGCTGATACCGATGTTAGCATTTTTTAGCTAATATCGGCCGATTCCGATATGTTAACCAATATATCGTGCATCCCTAGTGTGTATTGTGAATTGTTAGATTTCGCTACACCCGTAATAACATCTGATAAAATATGGGTATGTGACCAATACAATTTGATTTGAAAAGACATCCACAAAAATTTCCCAAGAGGCAAACAAAAGAAAACACACCAAACTTAGACAGGAAGAAAATCTAAAAGTTGAGCAAAATGAAAACAGGGATGAGCAGACAAAGGAATGTTTTTCTAGAACTCAAATAGGGAGCACCAACTAAAAGGTGTTGACCCTGCACATCTCTCAAGACAGCTGGAGCACTGGGCCACTTAAATAGCACCTGGGCCAGCTCAGGTGAAACACCTTCCCGACTAATGAGTGTTACGTTCCCCAGTTTCTGTGTTGTATTTGAGTGTGTGTGTTTCAGGAGATGGCTTCCTGGAAGCCTCCCCAACCAGCTGATTGGTCGACACCAGGCTAATTGATGATTGGAGCTGACTCCGCCCCCTCGTCAAGAAGCAGCTGACTCTAATCACCATTGCCACCAGAAGATATAAAAGCCAGTGTTCTGTTCAGAAGGAGAGAGAAATGATTGGAGGTTAGAGGGAGATTGAATGTTTTGGAGAAATCATTAGAAAGAGTAATGTATTTGTTGCTTTGTCAAAGCTTCTTTAGTGGCCTGAGTTAGTTTACTCAGTTTTGTAAAGTGTTTGTGAAATTGTTAATAATTATTCTGTTTCATTTGTTCCCAGGGGGGAAGGGGAAGGCACTTAGGGAGTGCTTAGGCAAGAGGCCCGAGGGCATACATATACCCGTAGTATATTCAATGTCTAGGCACACTAGGTAAGACCTGGGCGGACCACCCCCTGTATTTTGGTTAGGGCACCAGGTGGTGCTAAGTTAGGTAAGTTAAGTGGGTAGGCAGGTTAGATAGGAGAGGGGGAGCTTTGATATTTACTTTCTTTCCTTTGGTTCCGTCCAGCCCCTTTTCCCCATATTACCGTGTAGGAAATAAATCCTAGTAACGGTAAATTCTGCCTTTGTCGTCCTTTCTCGCACCTACGGTCCATACCGCTTTCGCTTCACGGAGAGTTGAGTTGCGTTCCCTCTTTTTAGAGGCGTGCGTAACAATGAGATGGACAAGCCAGCACAGGTGTAACACATACTGACTAACGAGATGACACCCTATGTGCTATACATGATAAAAGGTCCAACCTCAACATAAACGGAAAAACCAAAACCTGTAACACCTGCTGTTTGTTCATTGCAATAATGAGGTCAGACTGAGTTTAGTCTGATATATGGGAGGCTTCACTGACAAAATGAGGTGAGTTATGGGATCTGTCCCAAATGGCCCCCTTTTCGTTATGTAGTGTACTTCTTTTGACCAGGGCAACACAGAATTGGTGTGCCATTTGGGATGCACACATGGCGTACAACGATAAACCTTCCAACTAGTGCAGGACTAGGTTGTGGGCTAAGAGACTAATTCTATCCACCATAGACTAGTCTACAGACTCTGCACTCACAACAGGTCACAGGTAGCCTGCAACTAGAGGGGGAGAGGGTGAATCCCTCTAAAACAAAGAATGGGGATGAGGAAGGGGAGACCTCAAGAACTGTTCTGAAAATGGGTTAGCAGACACCTGATTGGTGTCACCACCACACCAACTAGACATGTTAAATGTTTTGTAGCGTGAATGTAGGCTACAATCAAGAAAAACGCAAAATAAAATCTATAAATTGTATTTGTCACATGCGCCGAATACAGATGTAGACCTTCCCGTGAAATGCTTACTTATAAGCCCTTAACCCACAATGCACTAACATAGCCTTCAACAACAAGGCTAAATAGTACCAAGTCAATGTAAGGGGGTACAGGTTAGTTGAGGTAATATGTACAAGTAGGTAGGGGTAAAGTGATTATGCATAAATAAACGGCGAGTAGCAGCAGCGTAAAAAAAAGAGGGGGTGGGTCAACAGTCCGGTAGCCATTTGATTAGCTGTTCAGCAGTCTTATGTCCTTTGTGTTCACTAATTGGTCAACGAGAGACAAACTGTCAACTTTATAATCTGTCATAGGCAAGTACTACTTCTATTTCTGGAGGTAGTCTTAATCCTAAAAGTATGCTACGTCCAAATATATACTGATTATAGCTGATCATTAAACATGTTGACAGGGCTGTCTCTTTAGTTGGGCCTAGAATAGAGTATTCAGTTACACTGCAGTAATGTTAGTTGGGTACACACGTACTGAGTCAGTAAAAAAAATCCCGTTCGCATACCCAACCTCCCCTAAAGTAAATTTGAACAGGTAACTAACCAATTTGCCCTTCAGCATAAGGAATGTTCACTCAACCTTTGACGAGTTTCCTAAACTAACTACTAATGCCATTGTTAGTTAGCTAGTTGAGCTATCCTGAAGACAAACACCCTATCCAGAAATCCAAGCGTAGGATAATGCAGCGTAGTGCTATCTAGCATGTTTTAGTAAACTAGTTGGCTAACGTTACAGTATGTGTAGCTAGCCTGGTTAGCAGTAGGACGCTAAATGTCAAACTGAACTGGCATAACGTAAGCTAGTTAACTAAACTGCAAATCTAAAATAAATCAGTCTAGTTGCATTTATCACATGCGCCGAATAGAACTTGTTATGCCAGTGAAATGTATATACCTGTTAACGCTGGGTAAATCATTCAAAATAGTTAGCAAGTATCAGTGGAAATGTTATGTAGCCAACACTACTAGCAGGAAAATATGCCATTGGCAACAAGTGTCTAGGGCCGGGGGCATTTCAGGTAGTGCTGTAAGAATAGTAGCTATTAGCTAGGACAGCTACAAGGCGTCAGCTGGCCCAGCTACGTAGCCATCGAATGGCTTCATATAAAAAGCAATGGGTTAATATGGTAACAAGCTAGCTACAATGACAATCACGAACATGTACTTACATGTTTGTCAACGCAAGAGGAATATCCAGATGGGTGGTGCCGTGAGTAGCCAACGGGGAGCAATGACAGTCTGTCATCTGACGGTGACACTCCCAAGAAGTTAGCGAAACATAGGCGTGACAGCCAGCCCGTCAATAAAACGTTCACTATATTGGTTGACCATTTAACAAATGTAATTAGCTAGTTAATCGTGGAATAATACATTGTAATAGTTCATATGTCATGGACGTCCATGCAATGACACCATTTTTTTGCAAACTGTCTGACCTAGCTAACGTTAGTAGGCTAGGTTTCAATTCGACTCGCTCTGTCCTCTCTATCCAGCAGCAGGGGCGGACATGGGTTGGTGTTATTGACAATGCGTTTGACTTGTTCACACTGACAGAAGTATTCTTTGCCCTGGTAGCTCGGACGCACCTATACCGGAAATAGTTTTAAAACGATTGATGGCATTTGCCGCAAGAACTGTATTCGGTTCCCCGTCCTCTCATTCTTCACTAGCCGCACTGGTGTCGGCCATCTTCCCAGCATGCAACTTTTTGGTCTTCTTCTGTTGATGGCTTTGCCAACATTTGGTTCACTACAGCAAAGATTATGGAAATACTGACAAGATGCATGTCTCTCCGCCCTAACAATGGGAGTCGTTGCCCAGTGGGCTGTCTAGCTCCCGCCTATCCTTTCTTTGGATTGGTGGATGTATTATTATTATCACCCTCTTTTGAATATTCGATTAGGATTATTGACGTCAACCGCATGTATTCAAGGGAGAGATGCAATCCTACTAGCCATCTCGAGACAACGCTGATATAAGTGTTTTTTCTCATAGTTACCAGGATGTCACGTGTTCTACTTATATCAGTACACTCGTAACAACTTAAGCATTAAGACATTTCTATTTGATTAAATAAACCTCACATAGCAAATGTTTTTGTTGCTCAAATTCGACACTCATTGACCTCGTTTGATTGACAAAACGAAAAACGCCACTTGCTGGATGGAGGCCGAGTTGGGCCTCTCTTCCTCTGATCACAGCCACCTACTGGGCTGGAGGGTCTACTTGTGCTTTTCCGGCAGACTTGAGGCAAAGATTTTTTCAAAACTACCTCAAAATTGACCAGAGCCTGTCGTTTCCATTGGGAGCAAATTAACCATAGTGGGCAGAACAAACAAGGAGGTGGGCAGAGCCAACCACGAGCTAGTGAGATCCTATTGGACGCTCTTGCATTTATTTGCATATTTCCATTAGGGAACGCCCACTTCTCCTAAACAACGCCCTTTTTTATACTTTGGCAAAGGGTAGTCCACTGTTACATTATAGTTTTGGAAACAGAAAACTGTATGGAGACCAAATGTCTGTCAATCGATCTTGCCCCATCTTCTCCCCTTGCCGGCCATTGGGCTTCCTCTCATCACCATATTTCGTAGTGAGTGAAAACGCCAACCTTATGGTTCACATTTATACATCTGGTGAAATATCTGTCTCATTGTTCTATTTGTGCTAGAGGCACTTCTTTGGTATATAAAATGGGGTTCGCAACAATTTGAATTGAAATAAAGTAACCCAGAAATGTATGCACAAAAAAAGCATATTTCTCAAATTTTGTGCACAAATTTGTTTACTTCCCTGAGCATTTTATCCTTTAAGATAATCCATCCACCTGACAGGTGTGGCAAATCAATAAACTGATTAAACAGCATGATCATTACACAGGTGCACTTTGTGCTGGAGACAATAAAAGGCCACTCTAAAAATGTGCAGTTTTATCACGCAACACAATGGCCTCAAGTTGAGGGAATGTGCAATTGGCATGATGACAGCAGGAATGTCCACCAGAGCGTTTCCATGTTAATTGCTCTACCATAAACCGCCTCCACTGTCATTTTAGAGAATTTGGCAGTACTACATGATTCCATGTGTGTTATTTCATAGTTTGTCTACACTATTATTCTACAATGTAAAATAAAGAAAAACCCTTGAATGAGTAGGTGTGTCCAAACTTTTGACTGGTACTATATATATATATATATTACCCACCCGCACAGGTGGCGAAATGCACAAGTATACTGAACAAAAACAGAAACGCAATAAATCAGGCCGTAATCTATGGATTACACATGTCTGGGCAGAGGCGCAGCCATGGGTGGGCCTGGGAGGGCCTAGATCCACCCATTGGGGAGCCAGGACCAGCCAATCAAAATGGCTTTATTATAGATACAAATAATCCTCAGCACCACCCCTCCCCTCTCTGACAATCCTGCAGGTGAAGAAGCCGGATGTGGAGGTCCTGGGCTGGTGTGATTACACATGGTCTGCGTTTGTGAGGCCGGGATCCCGAGTGGCGCAAGGCACTGCATCTCCGTGCTAGAGGCATCACTACATGCTTTATCACAAACTGCCGTGATTAGGAGTACCATAGGGCGGCACACAATTGGCCCAGCGTTCTCCGGGTTACGGTTTGGCCGGGGTAGGCCATCATTACTTTATGATATGAAGGTCAGTCAATGCGGAAAGTGCAGACACAAAAACCATCAAGCGCTATGAGGAAACTGGCTCTCATAAGGACCGCCACAGGAAAGGAAAACCCAGAGTTACCTCTGCTGCAGAGGATAAGTTCATTAGTTACCAGCCTCAGAAATTGCAGCCCAAATAAATGCTTCAAAGTTCAAATAACAGGCATCGCAACATCAACTGTTCAGAGGAGACTGTGAAATCATGCCTTCATGGTCGAATTGCTGCAAAGAAACGACTACTAAAGGATACCAATAATAAGAAGACTTGCTTGGGCCAAAAAACACAAGCAATGGACTTTAGACCGGTGGAAATCTGTCCTTTGAGTCCAAATTTGAGATTTATCGTTCCAACCGCTGTGTCTTTGTGAGTAGGTGAACGGCGAATCTTTGCATGTGTGGTTCCCACCGTGAAGTTGAAACATTTTACATTGACTATTCAATAACATATTGCTTCGTCTGCAAACACCTGACACGAGGCCAAACTTTTTACACTTCTTGTATTGCATCCGATTTTGCACGAATGACCTCACGGCGTATCTTATATTTCCCAGTAGATACATCAATAATGCAGATAAACGTTACTCCTTTTCTCATTCTCCGTACGGGTCAAGCGACATGCATTAATTACTCCTGGAATGTCTAGCCTAAGATACTGATTTCCAATGTCCAACCGGGACGCCAGAGAACACCTTTTACCGATGCCCGCTCCGAAAATCAAAGCTTTCCACTTTTTAATTGTTAAAAACAAATTATTATTTACAATGACAGCCTACCGGGGAACTGTGGGTTAACTGCCATGTTCAGGGTCAGAATGACATGAAATGACCTTTTTACCTTGTCAGCACGGGGATTCAATCCAGCAACCTTTCAGTTACTGGCCCAACGCTCTAACCACTAGGCTAATTTGCAAGCCAGAATACATGCTCCTTTTGCCCTTTAGATATCGACTGCATCCAGTTTTCCCAGCGCCGCCTTCACTATCCTTGTGACTTCAAAAAGGTTTTACCAAATGAACATCCTTGTCAAAAAAAAGTACTCCAACAAGCGACTATTAATCAGACTAATTTTCCACAACAATTTTAGCTCTTTTTGTTCCATTATTGAATTTCACCGTTGTCCACCCATTCTTCTCACTAACTGTACTCGACACACTTTCAGCTTCAAACAACACTTCTGCTTCCGACATCTCAACCTCCTTCCCTCCGGCACTCGCCAAGCTCTACCGACCGACTAGAGGCTCTATTGTGTATTGCTGTCTTTCTCAGGTCGGCGTGCAAATTACACATCTAATAGTCTCACACGTTGACAAAGTGTTGTCAACTTTGTTCCTAGGGCAGCTCTGCCTTGTGGATAGAAGGAATACAATTGGCTTGCTCAAATGTCAATAGGCGGAGCTACTACAAACTTACCAACGGGTAAGCTACTCAAAATTACTTTTATCTACAACCATTCTTACAATGCTAACTATGCACTGACTAATACAACAATATCTAGCTGATATTAGCTTGATAGGTGGGTCGTCAATCCATGTAGCTATCTGTTAGGTAGATTGTTAGTAACTCTGTCTCCCTCAGCTGGGTCAATCACTGTCAAATAGAAGTAATTTGTTTTAATATGATGTACATTCAATAAACCCCTACTGCCCCCTGTCTCGAGGGTAGTCCCTGACTCCCTTGTTGCTCCTGCCCCAGTTACTGCTGTTAGTTTAGTCCCTGACTCCCTTGCTGTCGCTGGGGTAGCCTCTCACCCCCTTGTTGACCCTCTGTTGCACTGCTCGGGCCGTGTCTCTCTTATAAGTTATGCCGGCTGGTCGTAGTTCCTTTTCTATTGGCTCCTGCAGCTCCTGTTTTTTTTTTTTTTTGACCTTGTTACTGTTCCTCCTCACTGTCTGAGGGGCACCTGAGCCCCTCATAACTACGGAAGATACCAGTTTCCCAAATTCTGTCTGGCTTGATTGTGTCCCTCTTTCCCAATGGTGCCGCTTGGACACCGTGTCCGTCTATCCTTGTCTCTAACTGAAATGTTCAGGTAATTGATGACAGATTGACAATTCTCACATTAAATCATGCCAAAGGGAGTGTTCATGTACAGTTGAAGTTTACATACACTTAGGTTGGAGTCATTAACTCGTTTTTCAACCACTCCACAAATTTCTTGTTAACGAACTATAGTTTTGGCAAGTCGGTTAGGACATCTACTTTGTGCATGACACAAGTCATTTTTCACAGACAGTTTATTTCACTGTATCACAATTCCAGTGGGTCAGATGTTTACATACACTAAGTTGACTGTGCCTTTAAACAGCTTGGAAAATTCCACAAAATTATGTCATGGCTTTAGAAGCTTCCGATAGGCTAATTGACATCATTTGAGTCAATTGGAGGTGCAGCTGTGGATGTATTTCAAGGCGTGCCATTTTACTTGACATCATGGGAAAATCAAAAGAAAATCAGCCAAGACCTCAGAAAAGATTTTGTAGAACTCCAAGTCTGGTTCATCCTTGGGAGCAATTGAAGGTACCACGTTCATCTGTGCAAACACCATGGGACCACGTAGCCGTCATACCGCTCAGGAAGGAGACGTGTTCTGTCTCCTAGAGATGAACGTGCTTTGGTGCAAATCAATCCCAGAACAGCAAAAGAACCTTGTGAAGATGCTGGAGGAAATGGGTACAAAAGTATCCATATCCACAGTAAAACGAGTCCTATATCGACATGAAAGGCCGCTCAGCAAGGAAGAAGCCACTGCTCCAAAACCGCCATTAAAAAAAGCCAGACTACGGTTTGCAACTGCACATGGGGACAAAGATAAGACATTTCTCCAAAAAGTACAATGGTCTGATGAAATAGAACTGTTTGGCCATAATGACCATCGTCATGTTTGGAAGAAAAAGGGGCTTGCAAGCCGAAGAACACCATCCCAACCGTGTAGCACGGGGGTGGCAGCATCATGTTGTGGGGATGCTGGTGCACTTCACAAAATGAGATGGCATCATGAGGTTGTCAAATTATGTGGATATATTGTAGCAACATCTCAAGACATCAGTCAGGAAGTTAAAACTTGGTCGCAAATGGGTCTTCCAAATGGACAATGACCCCAAGCATACTTGTGGCAAAATGGCTTAAGGACAACAAAGTCAAGGTATTGGAGTGGCCATCACAAAGCACTGACCCCAATCCAATAGAAAATTTGTAGGCAGTACTGAAAAAGCGTGTGTGAGCAAGGAGGCCTACAAACCTGACTCAGTTACACCAGCTGTCAGGAGGAATGGGCCAAAATTCACCCAACTTATTGTGGAAGGCTACCCGACACGCTTTAACCAAGTTAAACAATTTAAAGGCAATGCTACACTCAATTAGTATTTGGTATGTAAACTTCTGACCCACTGGGAATGTGATGAAAAGAAATAAAAGCTGAAATAAATCACTACTATTATTCTGACATTTCATTCTTAAAATAAAGTGGTGATCCTAACTGACCTAAGACGGGGAATTTTTACTAGGATTAAATGTCAAGAATTGTGAAACCTGAGTAAATGTATTTGGCTAAGGTGTATGTAAACTTTCGACTTCAACTGTAGCTGTTTTGCTGGGTGATAAACACCTTCACCCTAACCCTCCCCGTACGCTAGTACACCACAAGCACAGGGCCACGCCTATGTTGTAATTATGTAATACTTTACTCAGTTAAATCACTCCCATAAAATAGTTATGGTCACTAACTTTCAACTTTTGATGTACCAGGCTTAGCTATATGTACAATTGGCTAGGTACAAGGTGGTCTACATAAATTGCATTTATGTAGACACCGCACCACCATTGTCAGCTGAAATTGAAATATGTCAAGTAGTGAAAGACATGCAAAGTCTAAATGACATACCTACTAGTCTAGACGAATTAGCTATTTTGCGACAAACAAATGTACTACATTTTAGGAAAATTCAGATGCATTCTTCAATGTACGTAGCATAAAAAGCAAACATCTCTCTCACCAGCACATTGCCGCCCTGACATGTGTAAGAACAAAACATATCCTCCTGCACAAAGGACACAGTCCTGCCCTTTGCACTTCACCTAACATATTAATTAATGACATTAAATAAGCTTTGAACTGACAGCAATCCATTTCAAAATGTACTTACATACTTTTTTTTTTTTTTTTTTGGCCCAATAGCTGTACAGCAATGGCTGCAGACTTTAATTCAAAGAAGGATTATACTGTATATTATGTATAATTCTTAGTGCAGAGTTGGAGATAATCCAAGATGACAAATGAGTGATACACACCTAATTGGGCAAATAGGTCAAGGTCTAAAATTTGGCCGAATGACACACGTGCTCGGTTAACTCAGTGCCAAAGTGTACTACTTGCAAAAATATTATTGGAAAGTAAATGTAATATAACAAATGTTTAAGACCAATTTCTCCATGTGGATACAAGTTAGGAATGTGTAAATTTTACCATTAGTGTGGACATCATTGCTCGCACTGACCTTCTGCTTTGGGTGGTCAAATGACTGACATGCCTTAGCTTCTGCAAACATTCTGGAAGGTACAGTTACTGTTTAACCTATCCACAAACAATAACTTCACCAACATGACAAGAGGTCAATGACCACAGGTTTAATATATGGAAGGGGTGATAGCGGTATGTCTCATCACTGAGGCTGGTGGGAGGAGCTTTAGGAGGACGGGTTTACTGTAATGGCATGAATGGAACAGTCAAATGTGGTTTCCATATGTTTGATACCTTTCCATTCCAGCCATTGAGCCTCCTATAAATCAAATCTCAAATTTTATTTAGCTAAAAATAGATAAACAGCGAGTAGCAACAATGTAAAAAAAGGTGGTCAAAGCCAATAGTCTGGGTAGCCATTTGATTAACTGTTTAGCAGTCTTATGGCTTGGGGGGTAGAAGCTGTTGAGTAGCCTTTTAAACCTAGACTTTGCCATGCGGTAGCAGAGAGAACAGTCTGACTTGGGTGGCTGGAGTATGATCATTTTTAGGGCCTTCCTCTGACACCGCCTGGTATAGAGGTCGTGGATGGCAGGAAGCTTGGCCCCAGTGATGTTCTGGGCCGTTCGCACTACCCTCTGTAGCGCCTTGCAGTTGCCATACCAAGCGGTGATGCAACTAGTCAGGATGTTCTTGATGGTGCAGTTGTAGAACCTTTTTGAGGATCTAAGCCAAATAAATATTTTCAGTCTCCTGAGGGGGAATAGGAATTGTCATGCCCTCTTCACTACTATCTTAGTGTCCACATCACTAACAAACTCAGTCCAAACACACCAAGGAACTTAAAGCTCTCGAACCGCTCCACTACAGCCCCGTAGATGTGAATGGCGGTGTGCTCGGCCCTCCTTTTACTGTAGTCCACAATTAGCCCCTTTGTCTTGCTCACGCTGAGGGAGAGGTTGTTGTCCTGGCACCATACTGCCAGGTCTCTGTCCTGCTCCCTATAGGCTGTCCCATCATTGTCGGTGATCAGGTCTACCACCGTTGTCGTCTGCAAACTTAATGGTGTTGGAGTCGTGGGTGAACAGGAAGTACAGAAGGGGACTAAGCACGCACACCTGAGGGGTCCCTGTGTTAAGGATCAGTGTGGCCCACCCTTACCACCTGGGGGCGGGCCGTCAGGAAGTCCAGTTGCAGAAGGTGTTTAGTCCCAGGGTCCTTAGCTTAGTGATGAGCTTTGTGGGCACTGTAGTGTTGAACACTGAGCTGCAGTCAACGAACAGAATTCTCATGTAGGTGTTCATTTTGTCCAGTTGGGAACGGGCAGTGTGGAGTGCAACAGAGGTTGGGGCAGTATGAAAATTGTAGTGGGTCTAGGGTTTCCGGGATGATTGTGTTGTGACCCATGACCAGCCTTTCAAAGCACTTCATGGCTACAGACGTTAGTAATTTAGGCAGGTTACCTTCGTTTCCTTGGGCATAGGGACTATGGTAGTCTGCTTGAAAAATGTAGGTATTATAGACTCGGTCAGGGAGAGGCTAAAAATGTCAGTGAAGACACTTGCCAGGCGGTCAGTGGATGCGTCCTGGTAATCCGTCTGGCCTTGCGGCCTTGTGAATGTTGATCCGTTTAAAGATCTTTCTCACATTAGGTATGGAGAGCGTGATCACACAGTTGTCCGGAACAGCTAGTGCGCTCATGCATGGTTCAGTGTTGCTTGCCTAGAAGCTAGCATAGAAGGCATTAGCTGGTCTGGTAGGCTCGCGTCACTGGACAGCTCCCTGCCACATTCGACGAGCGTCCGAGCCGGTGTAGTAGGATTCAATCTTAGTCTTGTATTGACGCTTTGCTTGTTTGTTGGAGGGCATAGCAGGATTTCTTATAAGCATCCGGATTAGTGTCCCACTCTTTGAAGCGGCAGCTCTAGACGTTTAGCTCAGTGCAGATGTTGCATGAATTCATGGCTTCTGGTTGGGATGTACGTACGGTCACTGAGGGGACGACGTCGTCAATGCACTTATTGATGAAGCATACTCTTCAATGTCATCGGATGAATCCCGGAACATATTCCAGTCTGTGCTAGCCAAACAGTTCTGTAGCTTAGCATCCGTGTCATCTGACCACTTCCTGCATTAGTTTTTACTTGTATGCAGGAATCATAGAATTATGGTCAGATTTGCCAAATTGAGGGAGAGCTTTGTACGCATCTCTGTGTGGAGTAAAGGTGGTCAAGAGTTTATTTATTTAGGTTGCGCATGTGACATGCTGGTAGAAATCCGGTAAAACAGAAGTTTTCCTGCATTAAAGTCCCCGGCCACTAGGAGTGCCGCTTCTGGGTGAGCATTATCTTGTTTGTGGTCTCAGTGCCTGCATCGGTTTGCGGTGGTAAATAGACAGCTATAAAAATAGATAATTCTCTTGGTAAATAGTGTGGTCTACAGCTTATCATGAGGTACTTTACGCGCAAAACCTCAAGACTTATTTAACATTAGATTGTGCACCAGCTGTTATTTACAAATAGACAGACCACCACCCCTTACTGTTGTTTGCTGTATCGGCATCTCCTCAAACGAATGACGAGGATTTGGGTCTGGTCCGGGAGGAGCCGTAAATCTTTCACCTTTGATTCATTAAAAACTGACAGATTATGGGGATTTTACTATTGTGCTAATTAGATCTCCTCGGGGCATGGACCTTAGGGGGTTGTCTGAGCTGAGGAATCGCTGTTCTGATGTCCAGAAGGTGTTTTCAGTCATAAGATGGTGGCAGAAACAATGAAAAAAAACACAGAATAGCATGATTGGTTAGAGGCCTGTAAAACGGCAGCCATCCTCTTCGGCGCCATTCTTGTATTGCAGTCAAGGTTGTGGGGTAAATACTATGTCTCTATAAAAGTTTTCATTAAACACATTTCCATCCACAGTTTTTATGCAAGTAATGTCGTTCGGTACAATTTTATTAAAACTGACATTTGTTCGTTCGACATGGTGGGATCTTTTGTCGGTAAAATTCATAAAGTGAGAAATATGAGCAAACATTGATTTAATAACTGACGGAAGCACTAAAAAAGGACCTGATGGAAGATTCTCCCCAGTCTCAATCTACACCCCCCCCCCCCCCCCCCTCCGTGGGCAGTAAGGCCATGGTATGAGGAACTAACAGACATTGTGCCCAAACAAGGAGAAGGAAGTACAACACCAGATCCGAGACGCAGAGTGGTTGCAGATACTGAAACTAGAAGGAAGCGGTGAAATGTGTGTCGTAAATGTGTGCAGACAGCAGTGAGGGTTGACTGGGTCCCGAAAAGAGTATATAAGGAGAATGCCTTCATTTATAGGGTGTGATAGTGCGACTTGACTTATCACTGAACTCGTGATACTTCAAAGTATCATCAACCTAAAAGGTAATATCTGGCTTTCATACTCTAGAACAATTGTATCTTTTGACTTCTGATTTATGAATGAGACATATTGAGTCGACTACCCCATACACCCCTCGCGCTGAATATATCCACCAAATTGGAGTGGATGAAGGGCGTAGTTGGTGCTGTGAAGGGTGTTGCTCTCGAACCGTCTCTTCACTAATTAGTAAATCATAGTGCGACTTCTAGTAGGAGAAACAGATACATATCTGAATTTCATACTCTAGAACAATTGTACCTTTTGACCGCTGGTTTTTAGGCGAGACCTACTGAGTCAAGTACACCGTACACACTCAGTGGTGTTACACAGGGTCTTGAACTACGATAGCAGTCTCGTTACTAATCAGAAAAAAATATACAAAAAAAGAAAAAGGTCATGGTACAACTTCTAGCAGGAGGAACAGATACTGGAGTGATTGGCTAAACCGGTAGAGCAATTGTGAGTTGAAGAACATACTCTCCGGGACCCAACCAAGTCAACCGACGTTAAGGTAATTAACTGCTTGTTGTAATACATGGGATAAGGCATTGAGAGTTAAGTGTTTTGATGTTTTATTGGAAAGACGTAAAGAAACTGTAATGACGTGTATAACTGTGTGCTTTGCAAACATTGAATAAAAAGTAGAAGCTCGGTCTAAAGCCCTGTGGGAGAAAATGCCTCCGACACTCCCACATATAGGGAAATAAGCCTGGTTTCTACACAAAAGACCATATAATGGTTTGGACAGAATACTCATTTTACTGTAACAAGTATCCTCTATATTAATATTCAAGTAGTATTAGTCGACGGACATAGACTATAAATCGTAGCTTGCGTGAGTCTAGATATAGGAGCATACAAAGGGAAAGTGAAGGTAAAATGAGAAGGTTCTCTTAAGTCTGCTTAATATTGTCTAAGATCCCGAAAAACGCCTAACGGCACCACAATAAGGCTACTCTCCGAATAAAGGGCAGGATACCTAACCAGGTCAGTCCGGCGGACCTGTGAGTCACCTGTTAGCCGGGTGACATAAGAACTTGAGTGAGACTAATTGTGTCACTCTCGACGGGGGTACCTCAATGGTCTTATAGCAAAATCCCCTACCGCGACATAACCATATTGACGTAAACTTGGAGTCACGCTATGATATGGTGTGTGTGTGTGTGGTCCTCAAACTACAACTCAAGAAACCATGCAGTTTATTCGGCTACAGATTAAATAAATTATGATGAACTTCACGGCTAGTCTACATAAGAGTATATTATCATGTATGATAGAATATTTTTATTTGTCAAACGGCAATCATGTCACCAGAATAAGACCTTCATGATTTCACATACTATGGATAACTTTTGTTACGATCTATATATAGGAATAGCATACACAATGATCGCTCAATCAAATAAGGACAAAGTAACCACTTTCCTCCCACTGAAATAAATATGTCCTTGTCTGCATATTTTGAGGAACGCAGATGTTCTAGAATGCTTTCAGCTCTCTGTATTAAACTACTTTCTCTGTCACAATACTGCCAGTTCCATGTTCTGACAGAATACACAACAAAAACTTATCCCAGTACTGACTTGCATTGTTCACGAGTTTCTCATCTAATCCAAATCAAGTGATCACGAGTCTAAGTCATTTTCTTTGAGGCTGAAATGCGACTCGAGTTTCCATCTCTGGTATGCACTGATGAGCTAGCAGATCCTCTGACTTGCTCAGAGCGGCAAAAGTGTGGCTATACAAATGCAATGTGTTCTAGCTTAAACTATGGAAGGGAATAGGGTTCCATAGTCAGAATAATTAGTACAACATTTAAAGTGTGACTGGGATGACCTGTAAAATGTAGGCTCACTAATCGTGTGCATTGATTGCAGTTGTCTCATGAGCTGCATGACACAAAATTCAAGCTACTATCAATATTGATGCTGCACTAAACCAATTAACGTCCACATACAGACTATAATACTGTCGAATCACCGTGATAGGCACCATCTCCTGCTCGTATATGTATGCTAGCCTAACATAGGCTACTCATCCTTGTATGGACTAGGGATGATTCTCCATGATGGGGTGTGTTCATGGAGAGCACCGGCTTTACCCGAAAGCTGGTATTGGGAACAAACAAGTTGGCTATATAACAAGTGCTCAGCATATGTGGGAATTCCTTCAAGACTGTTGGAAAAGCATTCCAGGTGAAGCTGATTGCAAACTCTGGGCCTTTTCTCAAAGCTGTCATCAAGGCAAAGGGTGGCTATTTGAAGAATCTCAAATATATAATATATTTTGATTACTACGTTATTTCATAGTTTTGATGTCTTCACTATTATTCTACAATGTAGAAAATAGTAAAAATAAAGAAAAACCCTGGAATGAGTAGGTGTTCTAAAACTTTTGACCGGTAGTGTATGTTTTTTATTTAACGAGGCAAGTCCGTTAAGAACAAATTCTTATTTCCAATGACAACTGTCTTGTTTTGCACGCTTTGTACAAAATAACAAAATGCAGTACTACAGGATATTTCTTAACGTAGCTCTTTATTAGCTAGCTATAACTGGCATGTTCACGTATCGCCAAACCGGATCAAACTGACCATCACCTAACCGTTTGGGTGGTCTTAACCAATCATAGCACAGTATGATATGGCGGTAAAATGCATCCAATTATAATTCAGTATGTTTACACATATGAATATTACATCCACCTTTTAAATAAAAATGTTTACATTCTAAGCGTTTTTGAAAACATGCTCTGCAGTTTGAACTCAAGGTAAGTAACCATTTATATTGCATACTATACCAACTGAATCAACAGACTCTGAAACAACGATCCAACATACTGTTACTTTTTGAACAAAGGATTCTCAGCAACTCAGCTTTCACTGTAGAAATAACATCTTAACATTTCAAACAAATACAATACCAAAGCATTTCAAGTGAACTTTCAATAACAAGTTTACAGTCTGGAACTCTTTTAGGGCAGCGATCCACCTACACCCTTTGACATTTCACAGGTCTAGGACAGCTCTGGGCTTGACCTCTCTTCCTGACCTTGTGCGATATGATGCTGAGCATGCTTCTGTGTCAGTCAACAGTTCTTGTGGTGTTGCAGGTAAGTATGGTGTATGTTGTACTGTGTGTGTGTTTAGTCCATCACGTTCTCTTTCAGGGGAACAGTTCATCTCATCAGTGTGTTGTTCTTTTGTGTTCAGTAGGTGACGGCGATTGCGGCGGTACACTGCTCCTTCTGCGGTGCGGACGTGCTATGAACGTTCAGTGTCAGCTGGCTGGATGACGACTGCTGGCTTCCAGAGGCCATGCTCCTGGATTCTAACTGACTCTCCGTCGATCAGTGGTGGCAGTGGTCTACCTGACCTGTCGTAGTATCGCTTTTGTTGTTGTCTCTGTGCACGTTTTTCATGCATTTCCTTGTAGCTGACGACCTCAGGTTGTAGCTGCTGGTTGGTGCTGGGAAGGATTGAGCGAAGTCTGCGGCTCATCAACAGCTGGGCTGGTGATTTGAAGTTGTCAACTGGAGTGTTGCGGTATTCAAGGAGACTGAGGTAGGGGTCTCTCTTGTCTGCTTTATCCATGAGTGATTTAGAAATCTGCACAGATTTTTCAGCAAGGCCATTACTTTGAGGGTAATGCGGGCTTGTGGTGACATGTGTAAACTCCCATGCTTTTGTGAAGGATTCAAACTCATTTGATTTGTAACAGGGCCCATTGTCAGATATTAAAGTCTCTACAATGCCATGCCTGGCAAAGGCTGCTTTCAGCTTGTGTATCACAGCTGCAGATGTGGTGCTGTGAAGCTTGTCGAGTTCGAAGTATCTGCTGTAGTAGTCCACTGTTACGATGTAGTCCTCGTTGTTCCAAGTAAACAGATCGGTTGCCACGACCTGCCAGGGTCGGTCTGGGATACAGTGAGGTAACATTGGCTCTTTGGTGTTTGAGGGGCGTCGTTCAAGACATATGGCGCATTTACCAACAATGTCCTCTATTTGTTTGCACATTCCGGGCCAAAACAAAATGACCCGTGCTCTCTGTTTGCACTTTTCCATGCCCATGTGTCCAGCATGGATTTTTGTCAAAATCTCCTCAGACTGGTAGGAATAATGATTTTCTCTCCTTTGAAAATTATTCCGTTGATCTGTGATAGTTCCAGAAATCTGAGACGCTCTGAGGACATTTTCTCCTCTCAGGCCATCATCCTGTATGACCTTTTCTGTTTCTGCTTGGATCTCCTTCAGTTTTGTGTCACTAACTGGTAAGTTGCTGTACACAGTGTGCACTTGCATGTCCATGCCTTCACTGAGGCTGCTGTCCTTATAGGTAAGAAACTTCCTGGAGAGTGTGTCTGCGACAGGGATGTCTTTGCCTGGACGGTGAGTGATTGTGAAGTCGTATTTTTGTAGTTGAAGGATCATTCTCTGTAGCCTTGGCGGGGCTGCGGCTAGTGGTTTCCTCATAATTGACTCAAGGGGCTTGTGGTCGGATTCCACAATGACTTGTCGTCCATATATGTACCGATGGAAACGTTTCCATCCGAACAGAATGGCGTAGAGCTCCTTTTCGATTTGAGCGTAGTTGATTTCACAGTCTGTGAGAGATTTGGAAGCGTAGCCGATGGGCTTTCCTTCTTGCAGTAGCACTGCACCTAGTCCATACTTTGACGCGTCCACTTGGAGTCTGAGCTCTTTGTTGGGGTCGTAGTAGGCACGGATTGGTCTTGGTTCTCTCGTGATCAAGTCTTTCACATTCTGGAAAGCAATGTCGTGTTGCTTGTCCCAGAGAAACTCACTGGACTGCTTTAGCAGTTGACGCAGGGGTGCATTAGTATTGGAGAGGCTGGGTGGGAACTTGGCTAAGTAGTTGACCATGCCAAGCACTGTTTCCAGCTCTGCACGGTTCTTTGGTGGCTCCATTTCTTTTATGGCTAAGATCTTCTGTGGATCTGGCTTGATTCCAGTCGCTGTAAGATGTCCGAAGTAGCTGACCTCTGTAGCGCCGACTGTGCTCTTCTCGGGGTTGAGCCGGACTCCTCTCTCGCGGGACCTTTGCAGCATCGCACGGAGGTTTTGGTCGTGCTCCTCTTTGGTTCGACCATAGACAAGGATGTCGTCCACAATTGCCACAACTCCGTCGAGGCCTTCGTACACTTCGTCGATCTTTCGCTGAGATAATCCCAAAAAGCAGGCGACGGAACCTGTAGCGTCCAAACGGTGTGTTGAATGTTGTGAGCTTAGATGACTCTTCTGTGAGCTTGATAGCCCAGTAGCCTGATCTAGCGTCCATGACACTGAAGTAGTGTGCTCCCGCTAGCTTGTGTGTGATGCCATCTAGCGTCGGTAAAGGATAATGGGGGCGTTTGATAGCCTTGTTCAAGTCTCTTGGGTCGAGACATACTCTGAGCTTGCCTGTGTGTGGTTTCTCCACCACCACTAAGGCGTTTACCCAGTCAGTCGGTTCTGTAACCTTGGTGACTTTGTCAGATTGCTCCATGCTTTCCAACTCTTTCTTCAGACGGGCAAGGGGAATCTTTCTCGGTGGGCAGACCACAGGGGTTGCGTCTGGGTCAAGGTGAATGGTACATTCTCCTGGGAATAATCCTATTCCTGTAAAAACATCAGCAAACTCCTCCAGTACATTGTCTGTCTCTACTGGTGCTGTCACTGATAAAACTAGCTTGATGAGGTCCATGTCTAAACATGGTTTAAGACCTAGCACTGCAGGTGCTCTAGTGTCAACAACGTAAAAGTCCAACATGCACTTTCAAATGCAAATACAAGGAAAGTGACATGTGCCTTTTACTGGGAGCTGTTCACCACCATAACCAGTCAGTCTGCAGCTCGCACTCAGATGTCAAGCTGTGGTACTTATTCAGAGGACTAATGTTTACTTGTGCACCAGTGTCTAGTTTGAACTTTAGCTCTGTGCCTTGTGTTCCTATCTCAATGTCAGCAAAGGCTTGCTCTGTTTCTGATTATTTGACTTTTCTGTGTCACTGAATCAATAAACAGTTTATCAGCGTTTGACTCTGATTGACATTTCATCTTCACTCACTGTGTGTACTGTTTTTCCACGGTAAGCTCTGCACACTTTTGCAAAGTGATTCCATTTTCCACATTTAGTACACTGTTTGCCTTTCGCTGGGCAATTTCCTTGTTCGCCATGCACTTTGTATCCACATGTTTTGAGTCTGTGTCGCTCTGTTTTGGAGTTATGTCTCTCTCCTCTCTGTGCACCGGAGGTGTGCTTTGATGTCTGCCTGACTGCGTGCACTGCTTGTTCACGTGATGCGCTCGTGCTGCCGAGCGAAATGGTTTTCATCTGAGCCTGTGCTAGCTCGTGAGATCTGGCTATGTCAATAGCTTTGTCCAGCGTTACCTCAGACCCAACATTCAAAAGTTTCTCTCACTCGCGGTGAGTGTATTCCAAATACAATACGGTCCCTGACCATCTCATCCTTGTTTACATAATCAGTCTTTCACAAGCAGACGCAGTTCTGTCACAAACTGTTCAAAAGACTCGCTAGCTCCCTGTACTTTCTCATGGAATTTGTACCTAGCGAAAATCGTATTGGTCTTCTGTACAACATATGCTTCAAAACGATCGTAGTATGTTTTCAGTACCTTTTGATTCAGCCTCGGTAAGTGTCCATGTGTTGTAAATATCTCTTCCTTTTTCACCGATCCAGAGGAGCAAGTAGCTACACTTTTCCTCTTCTCCTCTTTCCTTCAGAGGACCCGTGAACATGAGCTCCTCATGCTGTTTGTACTTACGCCATGCATCGGGTAAGTTTGTAGACTCCCAGTCCATTCGAGGTGAAGGAACTCCAGAAAAATCCATCTTTTAAGACCTTTTACTCTGACACCATGTCTTGTTTTGCACGCATTGTACAAAATAACAAAATGCAGTACTACAGGATATTTCTTAACGTAGCTCTTTATTAGCTAGCTATAACTGGCATGTTCACATATCGCCAACCAGGATCAAACTGACCATCACCTAACCGTTTGGGTGGTCTTAACCAATCATAGCACAGTATGATATGGCGGTAAAATGCATCCAATTATAATTCAGTATGTTTACACATATGAATATTACAACAACCTAAGGTTGCTGTCTTTTTCTGTGGATAAACCAACTAGGCTCATAATTTAACATTTTTATTTACAGATGGAATACAAGTTCAAGGCACATGAAAGTTCACATGTTCCAGAAGGCATTTCGATAAATTAAAAAAAGTGCGTTCAAATGTCTCTGCTGTGAAAGTAGTGACCCACGACAGACATTTGTGACTCGTTTCAGGAAACTAGGCGTATGTCATGGCTAAGCAGCAGTCTACTGAAAAGCTCGTCTCAGTCTTCTGCTATATAACCATGCATGCCTTTTCTATTCCAATTTCAGTCAGGCAAATGCAACGTTATCATGCTCCGATAGCATGGATTCAGTTCATATTGGCTATCAGGACCCTTCAGCGGGCAGTCTGCTCAGAGGCGGTCCGTATGATGGCTTTATGGGTTCTTCACTAAATGTTCCTTACCATTTTTAATCATACATGATCTCTTAAAATGTGTTTGCATTATGGACTCTCACATGTTAAACGTACTCTCAAAAACCCCTAGATGAAAGAATTAGCATGGAACATCAGGTCGTCACCACCAGAACTAACACTGCTTTGCCCTCTCTCTTTCATATTATGCTGCTTGCATGCTGAACATGGGCAGTACCTGGTGAACCTCTGTTCAACATTGATGCAGTGACAGAAGATGGCCCAAAATAAAATGAGTTCACGTTATGGGAACGGTGTTGTTTTGGCTCGTACAATATTTTATTAGAGGCAGTCTGTCATGGCTTTCTATGGGTGGAATATACTTCCTATTCATTTCTATTTAATCGTTGCATGATCTCACGATTTCTGACACTCACCTGTTCACCGTGTTGGTAAAGTATTCTTAAACTGATAGGAAGGGTAAAGATAGTCCAGTGGTAATTGCTCAAACTAACACTGCTTTCTGTCCTGTTTCATGTTATGCCACCTGCAATGGCGACCACTGGCCATGCCGGGCGATCCATTATCTATCGGTGTGGCAAACCAATGACGAAATACTGGTTTGTGTCACGGCTCCGTCTATGCCAACGCTGTGGGCTAATCTCCTGAGCTATACGCAGGCCATTCATTTCACGTCGGTGCTGCTTCAATATCTGTCCTTGCGTCCACACTGAAGATCAAGGGGCCGTTGGTCCTCTGTTTCCTACGAAAGCTATATTAGATTAAATGCAAAGGAGATTTTGGATGCCCAAAAGTGAGTGAGTTCCATGCCTTTATATAGTTCGCTATGTTGGCGTTCAGCCCACAGTCAATAGCATTGCTTTAATGGTTCTCGTAATAAAGTTCAGTGCATTACCTACAGCTGGTTGGCTGGGTGCATATTGCTTGTTAGAGAGTAGATACATCATGTAGGCACACAGACAATTAGGCTACTTGTATAGTTCAGTGAGAGCACCCGGTGTGTGTGGGTCTCTAGGGCGGCTGGGTTCACTCTGCTACGTTGGCAAGGGGTGTGGATCAGAAAACCAGTCAGTATCTGGTGTCACCACCATTTGCCTCATGCAGTGCAACACAGCTCCTTCGCATAGAGTTGATCAGGGTGTTGATTGTGGAATGTTGTCCCACTCCTCTTCAATGGCTATGCAACGTTGCTGGATATTGGCGGAAACTAGAACAAGCTGTCGATCCAGAGCATCCCAAACATGCTCAATCGGTGACATGTCTGAGTATGCAGGCCATGGAAGAACTGGGACATTCTCAGCTTCCAGGAATTGTGTACAGATCCTTGCAACATGGGGCCATGGATTAACATGAGGTGATGGCGGCGGATAAATAGCACGACAATGGGCCTCAGGATCTCGTCATGTTATCTCTGTGCATTCAGATCGATAACATGCAATTATGTTCGTTGTCCGTAGCTTATGCCTGCCCTTACCATAACCCCACCGCCACCATGAAGCACTCGGTTCACAACGTTGACATCATCAAACCGCTTCCTTACACAACGCCATACATGCCATCTGCCCGGTACAGTTGAAACCGGGATTCATCCATGAAGAGCACACTTCTCCAGCATACCAGTGGCCATCAAAGGTGAACATCTGCAAATCAGGTCAAGACCCTGGGCCCTCATTTAACAATGTTGCGTACGAACATTTCTAAGCAATGTGTGGGATTTATCAATTTGTACTTGAATGTGCGTAAATTTTACGCACACCTCTAACCATCAGCGCCCAGCACAAGTATTACTAGCATTTTCCAACCAAGCATTAGCGTCACGAAAGTCGTAAATAGCAATAAAATAATCAATTGCCTTTGGACATTTTCTATTGCCAAAAGAAGATCTTCAATCTACACAATAAATGGTCGTTTTGTTCGATAAAATCCATTTATATTTTTATAGCCTAACACGACCGATTTGCTCAGTCCGGCTAGAGCGTTTGAGTGGTCCCCTGATTGTCAGGTAGCTTTTGAATCTGCTAAATCACTCGTGTAATACCCCTGTACTTGCTGCTCTGGATTTTGAACAACCTTTTAAACTTGAGGTAGATGCTAGTGCCAGAGGTGCTGGTACTGTTCTACTGCAGCAGGACAAGAGTGAAGTGTATCATTTTAAAAGGCGATTGATTGATCTAATTGATCATTAGAAAACCCTTTTGCAATTATGTTAGCACAGCTGAAAACTGTTGTGCTGATTTAAAGAAGCAATAAAACTGGCCTTCTTTAGACTAGTTGCGTATCTGGAGCATCAGCATTTGTGGGTTCGATTACAGGCTCAAGTGGCCAGGAACAAAGTCTTCTGAAACTCATCAGGCTATTCCATGTGAGAAATTGCCAAGAAACTGAAGATCTCGAACAACGCTGTGCACTACTCCCTTAACAGAACAGCGCAAACTGGCTCTAGCCAGAATAGAAAGAGTGGGAGTCCCCGGTGCACAACTGAGCAAGACGACAAGTACATTAGTGTCTAGTTTGATAAACCGACGCCTCACAAGTCTTCAACTGCCAGCTTCATTAAATAATACCCGTAAAACACCAGTCTGGTTGAGAGAATGCAAAGGGGTGGCTACTTTGAAGAATCTGTTTTAACACTTTTTTGGTTACTATATGATTCCATAGTTTTGATATCTTCTATTATTCTACAATGTAGAAAATAGTACAATTTAAGAAAAACCCTCGTAGGTATGTCCAAACTTTTGACTGGTACTGTTCATTTGAATTGATCGCACTGAATTCCGAACCTCAAGGTTTTGCAGTATTGCTGGCTTTATTTTCGACCTAAGTAACTACTTGATTGGTGAATGTCAACTGCTGGCTTATAGATTATGAATCAGTGCCTTATATCACATTTCAGGTATGACCCAGAGTCGAAGAAACATTTATTTCTAATACAGGGGTGGTCAGTAATCCAGTGAGGTGGGGAAAGGTACAGAACGGCAGGCAGGGTCAGTAATCCAGTGAGGTGGGGAAAGGTACAGAACGGCAGGCAGGGTCAGTAATCCAGTGAGGTGGGGAAAGGTACAGAACGGCAGGCAGGGTCAGTAATCCAGTGAGGTGGGGAAAGGTACAGAACGGCAGGCAGGGTCAGGGCAGGCAGAACGGTCAAAACTAGGAAGGAGCAGGGGAACAAACGCTGGTAGGTTTTACAAACAAAACGAACTGGCAACACCGGTATAAATACACAGGGGATAATAGGCGACACCTTGAGGGGGGTGGAGACAAGCGACACAGATCAATGATGAAAACCAGCATTGTTAGACTTCGTGGCCCAGATTTGAGAAATGATTCATTGAGCCTGAGCTGAGGTTTCTAAAGTTTACTTGAACATGTTGACCTATTTTCAGCTCAAAAGGCAACCTCAGCCTTGAAAATACTAATTTGCCTCCATCCATAACCTGTGGAGCCCGACGACATGGTGACCCTGTGCTACAGACACCTGAACAACAGTCAAGACCAACCACTAACAGACACGGCTCAAGACTGGCAGCCAAGAAAAATAAAACAAGGTCAACCATCAAGATGTGGATGAAGAGCTGCTTGCGTTTGTCAGGAAGCCAATCCTTTCTGCTGCTACCTTGAAGGATGAGGCATTTGTACACAGCCTTGTGCAAGAGCTGAAGTAAATAGGAAGAAACAAGGGACGTCTGAAAGTGCAACTACTAACATTTTTTGTAAACTGGCAAGAGAAGGCTCTAACAACATTGTTCCTCCCCCAAAGTAATGTCATTGGTTCAGAGTTTGTTTTGATATTTCAACCTGCATGTCCTGATCGCGTCTGGTGTGGGGTGGACAAAATCAACATGCGGACGCAAGCGCGTGCCCAGTGTAGTCAGCATGTTGTGTTAACACTATGGTTTTGGCGTGCGCTCATGAAAATGTGTTCACTGGACTTTAACAAGACAACATATGAAGCATCCAAACCAAATATGTATCTTTATTTGCTCTGCAGAGGACCAAGATCCAATGAACTTGAGTGAAAGTCCTTGAACCAAAGTTAATGTTTGATCTGCATGTACATATATACCTATTAGCATTGTGTCTAACTGTCCAGTGTTGAGATCGAGATGAGTGGCCTCATGAGTGTTCTGCTGGTCACATCAGCAGCCTTGCTGGTTATAGCTAACGGACAGAGCAACTATGATATGTTGAGGGAGGTTGACAAGAAACATGTTGACATGGCTATAAGATATGCAAATAAGAATAGTGAAATTCAGAACAATCGAAAAGAGCACCTCAATTTTTTCCAAGTTCTTGGACAATCTGAGGTAAGATTTAAATTATTAATGTGTGATTCACTGTTTATCATAAAAAATGATAAATGGCTCCTTCCATCTTTGTCTACAGATCAACGCTCGGGATTTTAAAATCAACTTGGTCTTGAAAGCAACAGTTTGCTCTAAGGCCAGTAGTGACAGTGAACATAAACATCGCCCTGAATGTGGCTTTAAATCCGGAAGGGTGAGTAGGTCAGATCCTCCATGTGTCTTATATCCTCTTATCGCTTGGCAACATGCCATAGCTGTGTGTCTTAAATATCCACATACTATTTGAAATAGTTTTCTTGTAAAGGATAAGGATACATTGGACTGCATGCTCTGGTTTAGAGCAGTGCTTCACGGCAGTAGTAAGGATCCTCCATGTGTGTGATTAGAGTTGTAGCCTTCTGTGATCATTTCTGATTTGTAGATAATGAAGCTGAGGTGTAGATTTCAGTTAAAATATTGAATTGACCTCGACTCTGGACTATGAAGGAGGTCAGTACAAGCTCACCCATGTCCAAATGCAGGAGTTTAGTATTTAGGGCTCCCATGTGGCGCTACAGTCCCTGGTTTGAACCCAGGTTGTATCACATCCGGCCGTGATTGGGAGTCCCATAGGGCGGCGCACAATTGGCCCAGCATCGTCCGGGTTTGGTCGTCATTGTAAATAAGAATTTGTTCAATTGACTTGCCTAGTTAAATGTAAAAAATAACAAAAAACAAATGAACCACGTCTATACATTTTTACTTAATGTGCTTTCTCTGTCTCTGCAGCCTTTTATAAACTGTGTTGTTTGCAGCAAAGACTTCCATGACAGCACTGCCCCCTACATTGACTGTGTTCTCCACAAAGATGTGAAGATGGTAATACGCTTCAAAACATAGAAAAACCCCAACTTCGTTCAATTCTAATTTCATAAACTTTTTCTCCTGACAAAATCATTGTTTTTATGAATATTATTTTCAGCAAGATGACATCCGACATGACAAGTGTACACAACTTCAACGTGGAGGGTATACAACTTTAGCCTTACGTGCCAAAGAAGACCTTCAGCATGGATGCCTTGGCTGTTTCTGATAACTAATGAAAGTACGTGTCCAGCACTGACGGTCAGAGGCAGTCCTTATAAAGCACTTCTGTCTATGGATTTATAATGTAGCCTGTTGGAATTTAACACAATGCAATTGTCTCAAAAATACTCTTTCCAATTTTGAATCCCTTATATTATCGTAATCCACATAGAATATTTATCTAAACGTACCCTTCTTTGCTGATTCTCCACATATATTTAAAGAGAAAGTGAGAACAGACTGCTACTTAAGATTCACATGGATTACCCACCGCTTATTTCAATGTTGTACGTTTACGAAATAATATTACTGTTGAAAGTAAAGCTTACTCTAATTTAACCAGTATGAGGGGTGAAAAATGATTGCATCAAATAAAAAACAAATGAAATAAGGATGTTATTGGATTTTCTTTATCTTAGCAATGTTTTAAAATTTGGGGAAGAAAATTGCCTGTATGTCTGCATATATGTCTTGCAGTGTAAAATGATTGCAGCTCTGTTTCTACTTCTCTCAGGGCAGAGTGCCCACAGTCTCATCTCTGGGCAGCCAGGTCTGCCTGTGACCGCAGATCACTACCAGGTTTTTATAGGTAACTTAGGGAACTTAGGGTCTGGTCCCTATGGCCAGGCTGTGTTCACACATTGTCAATTCAGTATTTTCCTCAGTCACTGTGATCATATGTCTGTAGACCAAACAGCATTAAAGTTTGCTTTGGTTTTTTTTTAGATTCGATGACGGGTTGGTTGTTTAACAACAACCGAAACGTGCACAACTATTGGGCAAAACAGACGGGATTGGCTTAGATTGTTGTCGGGCTTTAATCAAATATTATTTTAAGGGGTGGATCAGCTTTAATGCAGACAGGTTGTGTATCCTAGTGGTTAGAGCGTTGGACTAGTAACCGAAAGGTTGCAAGTTCGAATCCCCGAGCAGACAAGGTACAAATCTCTCGTTCTCCCACTGAACAGGCAGTTAACCCACTGTTACTAGGCCGTCATTGAAAATAAGAATTTTCAATGACGGCAAGTCAGTTAAAGGTCAAATAGGCAAGTCAGTTAAAGGTCAAATAAAAATTGCTTCCATTAATGTAAATTGTCTGCATAATTTCCAATCCCCCATATTTTGGGGTAAATATACCTTTATTATTCCCCGCAAACCCTACCACCCCTCCCCCAATTGGAGTAAACGAATAAACAATAACACTTAGGCTTCTACCTTCAGTTTATACATATTCAACACAGTCTCACAATCAATTTGTGTTTTTGTGTGGCTTATTTAGTGAGAAAAGACACAGATTTAACCAATAGGCTACACACAAGCCTTTGCAACAACCATATAGACACGATAGTTTATATTTCATTTCTGTTCTTCTTAATGGCTAATTCAACGTTATGAATATACAGCAATGTTACCTTTGTTTAAACATGTTTTAAAATGTGTCGTTGTATGCCTATATGTACTGTTTTAGACTTGCTGAACAGAATTTGAGAAAAAACGCATTTACATGCGACTTAATTTGTGTGAAAAATGGTTTTATTAATGCCAATGCTGTTTTCTGTGCTTGATTTCGCTTAATACTTTGGATACTGGCGCACTTGTAACCAGAAGGCCTTTTTGTCATGTAGGCAACAGTACACGATTTTCTTCATAACCAATTTCATATTTCGTGGAGCCTAAATCACACAAGTTTCTTCATAATGCATGTATTACATGTTAAACAGGTTAATGTAAAAATAATGAATGATGCTGGCTTACACTTATGGCACTTCCAAGGCCTTTCCATTATGATTATTACGGTCATGTCACATACTTAGGCTACTCTAACGCGTTCAACCAGTTAACAGGTCAGAAATGTCAGTTTCCTAGTACCGACTAGCACTTGAATGCTGTATTATGCTGGCTTCACATTCTCGTGGGAAAATGGGAAGTTGTAACTCCGACATGATTGTGTTCAAGTGCTTTTGAAGTCTGAACAATTCTTAAACTAATAAGATTGGCCACATCATTTTCTAATTTCCCACTTCCTATTTGGAGGGTCATTCAAGTGAATCTTCCCAGTCGGAACTAGGAATTCCCGAGAACTCCGATAGTACCTGAACAAGGCATTAGTATGTGTAATAGCAGCCTACATCTGTGTTCAGATTTATTTTATGGGTGATTTTCCCATTGAAAGAAATGTATTTAATCTTCCACTCCACTCTTCCCGATACATTTATTTGCTGCAGACAATATGATATTCAACAGGTAGGCATTTTGAAACCGTTCAGAGATTACTCCAAGTAATGGCACTCTTTGGGATCTTTGCCAGGGAACATGTAAATACATTATCAATGGCAAATACTGTTTTCTATTCTTGATTTCACTTAATATTTTTGGGTTTTGCGCTCATTGCAGTCAGAAAACATATGTTGGCCGATCAAAACCCTTGCGGGTGATGTTGCTTTCTCTCCCCAAGTCGTACGAGAAAATAACGGAAAACTGACCCAAGATCAGTACTGTACATATGCAACTTCAACCCAATGTAATGCGGAGCGCGTTGCAGCTCGTCAACACAATCGGCTGCAGGGGAGGTTACTTTCTGTGTTCAATTTATATAAGAATATCAAATTAAATGAATCTAAGAAACGCTTTTCCAGTCAGTTTGAATGTATGTGCAGAATCTGTGTAATTTGACCTACAACACAAATGCGCATCATGACGACAACTTGGAACGTACCCGATCCTCCCATGCGATTATTCTCTTTCCCGGTAAGTGAAGTATACAAATAAACCACGTGGTTCTAATCGCTAGTATGTAATGTTATGGAGATTGATTTATTGCTTTTTACGACATTTCTCAAACCACTATGCATTTTCACTGATCTGTCAAGGTTTTCAAACAAAATCTTAGCTTTTGGCCTACTCAACAGTTTCAGCTAGCTTTAGCGAGCTAGGCTACAGTCTATGGAGTTTCATGGTGGGCACAGGGTTTTGTTCTGGGCAACATCTACACACCTGATTAAACTCGTTTGAGTGGTTAATTACTTTAATCCACATGTGTCAAACTCGTACCATGGGAGGTTCGAGTGTCTGCAGGTTTTTGCTCCACCCTTGATTGATAAATGAAGGTCACAAGGAACTCCCCTCCCTTGGTTAGGTTGTCCAGGTGTTCATTGAAAGGAAAAACCTTAAACCAGCAGCCACTCGGCCCTCTGTGGAATGAGTTTGACACCCCTGCCTAATAGAGCTGGTTCAACTTGTCTTTGCAAAGTCTTTCTAAAGACAGTTTTAGATCTTGTGGAGAAAACAATTCCAAACAATGGATGAATTGGGACCACCAGACAGCAATGCTCCCATCCACAGTGAATCTATCCAATGGTCATCTTGTTATCCATCATTCACATTCTTTACATTTTTTGTGATGTAATCCACTTACAAATTAAGTACATTTTAATGCTCAGTTAAATTTTTTTATTAAAATAAGTATCCTACATATACAGCTGTGAAATACAATTCTAAACTTGTTTAATTCTCTTTACTTTGCAGCTCCAAATAAAGACCCTTCACACCTACCACCCTTCTCCTCAGACCTACACCTACCGCCCTTCTCCTCAGACCTACACCTACCGCCCTTCTCCTCAGACCTACACCTACCGCCCTTCTCCTCAGACCTACACCTACCGCCCTTCTCCTCAGACCTACACCTACCGCCCTTCTCCTCAGACCTACACCTACCGCCCTTCTCCTCAGACCTACACCTACCGCCCTTCTCCTCAGACCTACACCTACCGCCCTTCTCCTCAGACCTACACCTACCGCCCTTCTCTTCAGACCCTTCACACCTACCGCCCTTCTCTTCAGACCCTTCACACCTACCGCCCTTCTCTTCAGACCCTTCACACCTACCGCCCTTCTCTTCAGACCCTTCACACCTACCGCCCTTCTCTTCAGACCCTTCACACCTACCGCCCTTCTCTTCTCTTCAGACCCTTCACACCTACCGCCCTTCTCTTCAGACCCTTCACACCTACCGCCCTTCTCTTCAGACCCTTCACACCTACCGCCCTTCTCTTCAGACCCTTCACACCTACCGCCCTTCTCTTCAGACCCTTCACACCTACCGCCCTTCTCTTCAGACCCTTCACACCTACCGCCCTTCTCTTCAGACCCTTCACACCTACCGCCCTTCTCTTCAGACCCTTCACACCTACCGCCCTTCTCTTCAGACCCTTCACACCTACCGCCCTTCTCTTCAGACCCTTCACACCTACCGCCCTTCTCTTCAGACCCTTCACACCTACCGCCCTTCTCTTCAGACCCTTCACACCTACCGCCCTTCTCTTCAGACCCTTCACACCTACCACCCTTCTCTTCAGACCCTAAACACCTACCACCCTGGCCAATATACCACGGTTATATCCAGGCACTCCATATTGCGTCATGCTTAAGAACAGCCCTTAGCCGTGGTATATTGCCATATACCACACCTCCTCGGGCCTTATTGCTTAAATATACATGCTCACCTCTGCCAATTGGAAACTGTTGTCCACTTGTCTGTCCCATTTCCTTAATATGTTCTATTTCGCAGTGGCAATCAACACCCATACCCCCACACTACAACCCTCCTCCTATTGCTGCCCAAGAACTGTCTGATACAGTTGCCCCCCAGGAGACCAGCTACACCCCCATCCTCAACTAGGCTGAACCCCCGATATCCCCCACCACCCAGGAGACCAGCTACACCCCCATCCTCAACCAGGCTGAACCCCCGAAATCCCCCACCACCCAGGAGACCAGCTACACCCCCATCCTCAACCAGGTTGAACCCTCGATATCCCCCACCACCCAGGAGACCAGCTTCACCCGGATCCCCAACCAGGTTAAACCCCCAATAACCCCCACCACCCAGGAGACCAGCTACACCCACACCAAACCAAAGAAGACGGGGAGAAAGTCCTGTCACCTTTAAAAAAAACTCCAACTCACTGAGCATGACAGTCAACCCCATCCCATCCAACCCAATCCTACCCCATCCAACCCCGACCAAGGAAGAGGAAATATGACTACATGCAAAAAGGTAAATTAGTATCTAACTTATATTGTTTATTCATAAATGTCAATAACTTCAATTATGTTTTAAATAAATGTATAAAACAATTCCAGTGATTGATGGTCTCCTACTTTTCAGGAGGCAGGCATACTGTACACTCTTAGAAAGAAGGGTTCCAAAAGGGTTCTACGGCTGTCCCTAAAGGAGAACCCTTTTTGGTTCTAGGTAGAACTCTATTGGGTTTTACATGGAACCAAAAAGGGTTCTCCTATGGTGACAGCCAAGAACAATTTCTAAGAGTGTAGTCTAAGGCTAGGCATAGATGTAAAATGAATAATGAAATTGACTGTCCTGCTAACTTTATTCATGTTCTGGTGGGTGGTGATTAAATACACTGCTCAAAAAAATAAAGGGAACACTAAAATAACACATCCTAGATCTGAATGAATGAAATATTCTTATTAAATACTTCTCTTTACATAGTTGAATGTGCTGACAACAAAATCACACAAAAATTATCAATGGAAATCAAATTTATCAACCCATGGAGGTCTGGATTTGGAGTCACACTCAAAATTAAAGTGGAAAACCACACAACAGGCTGATCCAACTTTGATGTAATGTCCTTAAAACAAGTCAAAATGAGGCTCAGTAGTGTGTGTGGCCTCCACGTGCCTGTATGACCTCCCTACAACGCCTGGGCATGCTCCTGATGAGGTGGCGGATGGTCTCCTGAGGGATCTCCTCCCAGACCTGGACTAAAGCATCCGCCAACTCCTGGACAGTCTGTGGTGCAACGTGGCGTTGGTGGATGGAGCGAGACATGATGTCCCAGATGTGCTCAATTGGATTCAGGTCTGGGGAACGGGCGGGCCAGTCCATAGCATCAATGCCTTCCTCTTGCAGGAACTGCTGACACACTCCAGCCACATGAGGTCTAGCATTGTCTTGCATTAGGAGGAACCCAGGGCCAACCGCACCAGCATATGGTCTCACAAGGGGTCTGAGGATCTCATCTCGGTACCTAATGGCAGTCAGGCTACCTCTGGCGAGCACATGGAGGGCTGTGGGGCCCCTAAAGAAATGCCACCCCACACCATGACTGACCCACCGCCAAACCGGTCATGCTGGAGGATGTTGCAGGCAGCAGAACGTTCTCCACGGCGTCTCCAGACTCTGTCACGTCTGTCACATGTGCTCAGTGTGAACCTGCTTTCATCTGTGAAGAGCACAGGGCGCCAGTGGCAAATTTGCCAATCTTGGTGTTCTCTGGCAAATGCCAAACGTCCTGCACGGTGTTGGGCTGTAAGCACAACCCCCACCTGTGGACGTCGGGCCCTCATACCACCCTCATGGAGTCTGTTTCTGACCGTTTGAGCAGACATATGCACATTTGTGGCCTGCTGGAGGTCATTTTGCAGGGCTCTGGCAGTGCTCCACCTGCTCCTCCTTGCACAAAGGCGGAGGTAGCGGTCCTGCTGCTGGGTTGTTGCCCTCCTATGGCCTCCTCCACGTCTCCTGATGTACTGGCCTGTCTCCTGGTAGCGCCTCCATGCTCTGGACACTACGCTGACAGACACAGCAAACCTTCTTGCCACAGCTCGCATTGATGTGCCATCCTGGATGAGCTGCACTACCTGAGCCACTTGTGTGGGTTGTAGACTCCGTCTCATGCTACCACTAGAGTGAAAGCACCGCCAGCATTCAAAAGTGACCAAAACATCAGCCAGGAAGCATAGGAACTGAGAAGTGGTCTGTGGTCACCACCTGCAGAACCACTCCTTTATTGGGGGTGTCTTGCTAATTGCCTATAATTTCCACCTTTTGTCTATTCCATTTGCACAACAGCATGTGAAATTTATTGTCAATCAGTGTTGCTTCCTAAGTGGACAGTTTGATTTCACAGAAGTGTGATTGACTTGGAGTTACATTGTGTTGTTTAAGTGTTCCCTTTATTTTTTTGAGCAGTGTATATACTGAGATCATGTGATACTTAATTTAAGTCCACCTGTCTGCAATCTAACTAATTATGTAACTTCTGAAGGTAATTGGTTGCGCCAGATCTTATTTAGGGGCTTCATAGCAAAGGGGGTGAATACATATGCACGCACTACTTTTCCATTTTTTAAATTTCACTTCACCGGTTTGGACAATTTTTTTTGTATGTCCATTACATGAAATCCAAATAAAAATCAATTTAAATTACAGGTTGTAATGCAACAAAATAGGAAAAACGCCAAGGGGATTGAATACTTTTGACCTGAATTCATTTTCTCTCTCCTTTACAGCATCAGTATATCCTTTCATGTCTTTAGGGCTTGTTGTTGGGAAATACTCTGAAAGTTTTGTTAATGACATGACGTAATACTGTCTGTCAACTCGTGGGGATCCTTGCACCTCCCAGTCTGTGACTTCAAAGCAATCCTTGAGCTCCTCCCCTCACCTGAATGGATGTCTCTACAGATTTTTCACATTTCACCTGCTGCCTGTATCTCGGTAGGAGATGGATAACGTTATAGTGTGATTTCCCGATGGGTGCTCTGCACACTGCTTTGTATGTGTCCTCTACGTTGCCATAACACTGATCCAGGATGTGAGTTGGACAGGTGACCTACTGTTGCAGAGTGGGGAGGTGCGCGGAGAGGGAGAGCGTATTAAAATCCCCAAGCACAAATACTGGCTGGTCAGTTGATTGTGAAAACGCAGCATTGAAACAGTCTCACCCTGTCAGCAGCTTCCTTATGTCAGGTCCAGGCACATAGACCAGAGAAACGGTAATTTGTCCGAACTTGCGTGGTAGATACAATTAGAATCTCAGTCTCTGGTGAACACTTGTTCAATCACATTACACTGCGTGGCCCAAGTATGATCTACAAAGATACATAGTCCCCCGCCTATTGATTTGTGTGACGTTGTTTTGTCTCCATCTGCTCGAATGACAGGTGTGTATCCATCAATATTGTCCTGCTTGAGCCACGTTTCTGTACAGCAGATTAAATTACTTCTCCTAAAGTCCTCTTCAAATTTAGCCCTTGCCGCTAACTCATCCAGTTTGTTATTTAATGACCACACATCAAAGCGGGTGACGTCTGCCCTGCCTCCGTAAACATTGTACACCAGCAAACATTGTACTTCCAAGTTAGACACTACCGTTCAAAAGCTTGGGGGTCACTTAGAAATGTTGACAAGGGTCACCTACTTGATTGGTGAATGTCAACTGCTGGCTGATAGATTATGAATCAGTGCCTTATATCACATCTCAGGTATGACCCAGATGCAGACAGTGTCGAAGTAACATGTATTTCTACGTCTATTTTGCCCAATAGTTGCGCACGTTTCGGTTGTTGTTAAACAACCAACCCGTCATCGAATCTAAAAATAAAAAGATCACCTATTAGAAAGACAAAACCCAAAGCAGACATATGATCACAGTGACTGAGGAAAATACTGAATTGACAATAGGGACCAGACCCTAAGTTCATTATGTTACCTATAAAAACCTGGTAGTGATCTACGGTCACAGGCAGACCTGGCTGCCCAGAGATGAGACTGTGGGCACTCTGCCCTGAGAGAAGTAGAAACAGAGCTGCAATCATTTTACACTGCAAGACATATATGCAGACATACAGGCAATTTTCTTCCCCAAATTTTAAAACAATGCTAAGATAAAGAAAATCCAATAACATCCTTATTTCATTTGTTTTTTATTTGATGCAATCATTTTTCACCCCTCATACTGGTTAAATTAGAATAAGCTTTACTTTCAACAGTAATATTATTTCGTAAACGTACAACATTGAAATAAGCGGTTGGGTAATCCATGTGAATCTTAAGTAGCAGACTGTTCTCACTTTCTCTTTAAATATATGTGGAGAATCAGCAAAGAAGGGTACGTTTAGATAAATATTCTATGTGGATTACGATAATATAAGGGATTCAAAATTGGAAAGAGTATTTTTGAGACAATTGCATTGTGTTAAATTCCAACAGGCTACATTATAAATCCATAGACAGAAGTGCTTTATAAGGACTGCCTCTGACCGTCAGTGCTGGACACGTACTTTCATTAGTTATCAGAAACAGCCAAGGCATCCAGTCTGAAGGTCTTCTTTGGCAAGTAAGGCTAAAGTTGTATACCCTCCACGTTGAAGTTGTGTACACTTGTCATGTCGGATGTCATCTTGCTGAAAATAATATTCATAAAAACAATGATTTTGTCAGGAGAAAAAGTTTATGAAATTAGAATTGAACAAAATGTGTATTTTTGAAGTAGAAGTTTTTTTTTTTTATGTTTTGAAGTGTATTACCTTCTTCACATCTTTGTGGAGAACACAGTCAATGTAGGGGGCAGTGCTGTCATGGAAGTCTTTGCTGCAAACAACACAGTTTATAAAAGGCTGCAGAGACAGAGAAAGCACATTAAGTAAAAATGTATAGACGTGGTTATTTTTTTTTTACATTTAACCTTTATTTAACTAGGCAAGTCAGTTGAACAAATTCTTATTTACAATGACGGACAAACCCGGACGATGCTGGGCCAATTGTGCGCCGCCCCATGGGACTCCCAATCACGGCCGGATGTGATACAACCTGGGTTCAAACCAGGGACTGTAGTGACACCGCTGCGCCACATGGGAGCCCTAAATACTAAACACTGAATTTCATGCATTTGGACATGGGTGAGCTTGTACTGACCTCCTTCATATTCCAGAGTCGAGGTAAATTCAATATTTTAACTGAAATCTACACCTCTTGTGCTTCAGCTTCATTATCTACAAATCAGAAATGGTCACAGAGGGCTACAACTCTAATCACACACATGGAGGATCCTTACTACTGCCGTGAAGCACTGCTCTAAACCAGAGCATGCAGTCCAATGTATCCTTATCCTTTACAAGAAAACTATTTCAAATAGTATGTGGATATTTAAGACACACAGCTATGGCATGTTACCAAGCGATAAGAGGATATAAGACACATGGAGGTTCTGAACTACTCACCCTTCTGGATTTAAAGCCACATTCAGGGCGATGTTTATGTTCACTGTCACTACTGGCCTTAGAGCAAACTGTTGCTTTCAAGAACAAGTTGATTTTAAATTCCCGAGCGTTGATCTGTAGACAGAAAGATGGAAGGAGCTATTTATCATTTTTATGATAAACAGTGAATCACACATGACAAAAACAAACATGAATAATTTAAATCTTACCTCAGATTTTCCAAGAACTTGTAAAAAATTGAGGTGCTCTTTTCGATTGTTCTGAAACTCACTATTCTTATTTGCATATCTTATAGCCATGTCAACATGTTTCTTGTCAACCTCCCTCAACATATCATAGTTGCTCTGTCCGTTAGCTATAACCAGCAAGGCTGCTGATGTGACCAGCAGAACACTCATGAGGCCACTCATCTCGATCTCCACACTGGACAGTTAGACACAATGCTAATAGGTATATATGTACATGCAGATCAAACATTAACTTTGGTTCAAGGACTTTCACTCAAGTTCATTGGATCTTGGTCCTCTGCAGAGCAAATAAAGAGACATATTTGGTTTGGATGCTTCATTTGTTAAAGTCCAGTGAACACATTTCCATGAGCGCACGCCAAAACCATAGTGTTAACACAACATGCTGACTACACTGGGCACGCGCTTGCGTCCGCATGTTGATTTTGTCCATCTATGAAGCCCCTAAATAAGATCTGGCGCAACCAATGACCTTCGTGTCACTTGATCTCAGTATATATATACACACACCTGTTCTGAAAGGCCCCCGAGTCTGCAACACCACTAAGCAAGCGGCACTATGAAGACCAAGGAGCTCTCCAAACTGGTCAGGGACAAAGTTGTGGAGAAGTACAGATCAGGGTTGGGTTATAAAAAAATATCAGAAACTTTGAACATCCCACAGAGCACCATTTAAATCCATTATTAAAAATATATGGCACCACAACAAACCTGCCAAGAGAGGGCCGCCCACCAAAACTCACGGACCAGGCAAGGAGGGCATTAGTCAGAGCGGCAACAAAGAGACCCCTGAAGGAGCTGCAAAGCTCCACAGTAGAGATTGGAGTACCTGTCCATAGTACCACTTCAAGCCGTACAGTCCACTGAGTTGGGCTTTACGGAAGAGTGTCCAGAAAAAAGCCATTGCTTAACTTCTTATGGCTGAAGGGGCCCATATCAAACGGCCTGCTCCTCAGTCATAGTTGCTAATATTTGCATATTATTATTAGTATTGGATAGAAAACACAAGTTTCTAAAACTGTTTGAATTATTTAAATGTAAATGTAAATATTGGCAGGCAAAATCCTGAGTTGAAATCAAAACAGGAAGTCAGAAATCTGAGCTTGTATGTATTCACCAGAGTCCCTAATGAAATCCCCTTGAGATATGAATGATTGTGCACTGCCTAGGGGTTCCACTAGATGTCAACCATCAATAGAAATTATATTGAGACTTCTATGATGTTGTGGGAGAGAATGATAGCAGAATCAGTCAGGTGTCCATCAAGCAGCCATTTTCTGATCATGCTTTTTCCTCATGCGCGTTCCATTGCTCACGAAGACAAGAAAGAATACTCCGGTTGGAACTTTATTGAAGCTATATGTTAAAAACATCCTAATGATTGATTCTGTACTTAGTTTGAAATGTTTCTTCGACCGGTAATATCACTTTTTGAAGTTTTTGTCCTATATAACGCTGACCAGAATTAGCGTTTGGATATGTAAACAACACGCGCTAACAAAAGAAGGTATTTGGACATAAATAACGGATTTTTTCGAACAGAACAAACATTTATTGTGGACCTGGGATTCCTGGTGTGCTTTCTGATGTAGATCATCAAAGGGAATATTTATCATATACACTGCTCAAAAAAATAAAGGGAACACTTAAACAACACAATGTAACTCCAAGTCAATCACACTTCTGTGAAATCAAACTGTCCACTTAGGAAGCAACACTGATTGACAATAAATTTCACATGCTGTTGTGCAAATGGAATAGACAAAAGGTGGAAATTATAGGCAATTAGCAAGACACCCCCAATAAAGGAGTGGTTCTGCAGGTGGTGACCACAGACCACTTCTCAGTTCCTATGCTTCCTGGCTGATGTTTTGGTCACTTTTGAATGCTGGCGGTGCTTTCACTCTAGTGGTAGCATGAGACGGAGTCTACAACCCACACAAGTGGCTCAGGTAGTGCAGCTCATCCAGGATGGCACATCAATGCGAGCTGTGGCAAGAAGGTTTGCTGTGTCTGTCAGCGTAGTGTCCAGAGCATGGAGGCGCTACCAGGAGACGTGGAGGAGGCCGTAGGAGGGCAACAACCCAGCAGCAGGACCGCTACCTCCGCCTTTGTGCAAGGAGGAGCACTGCCAGAGCCCTGCAAAATGACCTCCAGCAGGCCACAAATGTGCATGCGTCTGCTCAAACGGTCAGAAACAGACTCCATGAGGGTGGTATGAGGGCCCGACGTCCACAGGTGGGGGTTGTGCTTACAGCCCAACACCGTGTAGGACGTTTGGCATTTGCCAGAGAACACCAAGATTGGCAAATTCGCCACTGGCGCCCTGTGCTCTTCACAGATGAAAGCAGGTTCACACGCACATGTGACAGACGTGACAGTCTGGAGCCGCCGTGGAGAACGTTCTGCTGCCTGCAACATCCTCCAGCATGACCGGTTTGGCGGTGGGTGTGGGGTGGCATTTCTTTGTGGGGCCGCACAGCCCTCCATGTGCTCGCCAGAGGTAGCCTGACTGCCATTAGGTACCGAGATGAGATCCTCAGACCCCTTGTGAGACCATATGCTGGTGCAGTTGGCCCTGGGTTCCTCCTAATGCAAGACAATCTAGACCTCATGTGGCTGGAGTGTGTCAGCAGTTCCTGCAAGAGGAAGGCATTGATGCTATGGACTGGCCCGCCCGTTCCCCAGACCTGAATCCAATTGAGCACATCTGGGACATCATGTCTCGCTCCATCCACCAACGCCACGTTGCACCACAGACTGTCCAGGAGTTGGCGGATGCTTTAGTCCAGGTCTGGGAGGAGATCCATCAGGAGACAAGCCCCCACCTCATCAGGAGCATGCCCAGGCGTTGTAGGGAGGTCATACAGGCACGTGGAGGCCACACACACTACTGAGCCTCATTTTGACTTGTTTTAAGGACATTACATCAAAGTTGGATCAGCCTGTAGTGTGGTTTTCCACTTTAATTTTGAGTGTGACTCCAAATCCAGACCTCCATGGGTTGATAAATTTGATTTCCATTGATAATTTTTGTGTGATTTTGTTGTCAGCACATTCAACTATGTAAAGAAAAAAGTATTTAATAAGAATATTTCATTCATTCAGATCTAGGATGTGTTATTTTAGTGTTCCCTTTATTTTTTTGAGCAGTGTACTTTTTTGGTTAATACATGACTCCATGTGTTATTTCATAGTTGACGTCTTCACTATTATTCTACAATGTAGAAAATAGTAAAAATAAAGAGAAATCCTTGAATGAGTAGGTGTTCTACAACTTTTGATCGCTTGTCTACATCCTAAACAGCTCGGATTGCTTAAGTTTCTTTCCATTCATAACTATTAATCCAACCCTTCCCCATTACTCTATTTCCAGGAGTACATAGGAATTGATGGGGTTGGTGAATACCTGGACAAGAGTCTGGTGAGGCTGCTGGAGGGGCCATGGATCTCCAATAGGCACATAGGAGATCATGGCTCTCTGGGAAAATCTTCCAGAGAGAGACAAGGCGGCTGTCTCCTTCCCCGAGAGGTTCCCGGAACTGAGTCCTGCAGGGGCGCTTAAAAAATTCAAAGTCCTCAACCGTGAAGGGGGAAGAGAGTATGAAATGGTACGTGCTGAACATTGTTCTAATCTCACACAAAGCCATGTGAGTGTATTTCTCATTAACGTGATGTTTCCCTTTTTCATCCAGCTCCCTGCTTGGCCAAGGCTCTGGACCTGCTCAGTGGCCCAACACCAGCAGGACAGTAGAGGCCATTTTCATTGAGTTGTGCCACAAACACCCTGCTGGCAAGACTGTGCTTGGGAACATGGTGCTGAGCAGCCCAAACCTGAAGATCCACACAACGCTGCAACTGTTCGAGGTCAACAAGTTGACCTTGACACAGTGTTACTGAAAACAATTACAATTATCACACAGGTACAACAATAGGATGTCCTCCATGGCGAGAGTGACCCTTCACCAGAGGATTCAGGCACCTTCCACGCTGCAGTCAGGAGCACACCACCGCTGCCAGCCCCGTCAACCAGCAGCACCTACTGTACCAGCTTCCAGAGGACAGAACGGGGCAGGCTACACAGCGTGGCAGGGCAGCCACTAGTCAGCCACTGCCACCCAGTGTGCCTACCACCTCCCTCCCTATAACTCCAGTCTTTCAAGACATGCACTCCTCTGCCCCCTCCTGCTGGTGGACCCAAGGTCTCCAGGACCACCGAATGGAGGAGGAGGAAGAGGCTGGAGTCTGGAAATAAAGTCAGGGCGCACAAGCCGTATGAAGGATACAACTGTTCTAAATGTGGCAAGCCTAAAACTTGTGAATTTGGACACTGAATGGAACTGTGCGATTCTGTGCCGCTACCTCTGGCGGCCAAATTGTGGAAGAGTGGCTGGAACTGGTGAGGTCCCAGAATGGTGCTAGCCAGGCCCAGAAAAACACTGACTGACTGGTGCATACATTGTGTTTGTAAATGTTATATCTTGTTCTTTTATGGCAATTATTCATTTTCAAATCACCTTAACTGCACAGTAGGTGTAGTAGACATGCTGTGTTGGGCACACATGACATTCCCTGTGACAATCAATAATAATTGAATACATTTTTTACTTAAAATCACTTTTTCTCCCTTGAAATTCATTCTGATTTATTTTCCCAACACAGCATGTCTACTACACCTACTGTACAGTTAAGGTGATTTGAAAATGAATAATTGCCATACAGCATGTAGTATGACTTCCGGGCTGGAGCGAGTAGTCGCACTTCGCTTCGCTCCACAGGCAATATTACATTTCATTACAGTACAACGGTTTGATTTGTTTGATCTGAGCAATTTTTCTTAGCTAGCTACATAGCCGTCTTTGTATCAAAGATAATTGTGTAGTTTAGAGTAATTATCGAGGTTAGCTAGCCAGCTATTTTCGTCCTTCTAACGTAGTCAACACTGCTAGCTAGCCAGCTAGCCAACTTCTACCGAATAGCAGCACTGTAGAAACTATTACATTACAACGGAACGACTTGATTAGTGTAGTGTTAGCTAGCTACATAGTTGTCTTTGCTGTCTTTGTATCTAAGATAATTGTGTAGTTTAGAGTAATTATCGAGGTTAGCTAGCCAGCTATTTTCGTCCGCCGCGCCGCCGTTCTCCTACCTAGTCAACAACTGCTAGCTAGCTAGTCAACTTCTACCGACTAGCAGCACTGTAGAAACTAATAATACATTACAACGGAACGATTTGATTAGTGTAGTGTTAGCTAGCTACATAGTTGTCTTTGCTGTCTTTGTATCTAAGATAATTGTGTAGTTTAGAGTAATTATCGAGGTTATCGAGGTTACCTAGCCAGTTAGAGGTTACCTAGCCAGCTGCACTTTCAAACAAAGTCAACAACGCAGCCACTGCTAGCTAGCCTACTTCACCAGCCAGCAGTACTGTATCATTTTAATCATTTTAGTCAATAAGATTTTTGCAACGTAAGCTTAACTTTCTGAACATTCGAGACGTGTAGTCCACTTGTCATTCCAATCTCCTTTGCATTAGCGTAGCCTCTTCTGTAGCCTGTCAACTATGTCTCTGTCTATCCCTGTTCTCTCCTCTCTGCACAGACCATACAAACGCTTCACACCGCGTGGCCGCTGCCACTCTAACCTGGTGGTCCCAGCGCGCACGACCCACGTGGAGTTCCAGGTCTCCGGCAGCCTCTGGAACTGCCGATCTGCGGCCAACAAGGCAGAGTTCATCTCAGCCTATGCTTCCTTCCAGTCCCTCGACTTCTTGGCACTGACGGAAACATGGATTACCACAGATAACACTGCTACTCCTACTGCTCTCTCCTCGTCTGCCCACGTGTTCTCGCACACCCCGAGAGCTTCTGGTCAGCGGGGTGGTGGCACTGGGATCCTCATCTCTCCCAAGTGGACATTCTCTCTTTCTCCCCTGACCCATCTGTCTATCGCCTCCTTTGAATTCCATGCTGTCACAGTTACCAGCCCTTTCAAGCTTAACATCCTTATCATTTATCGCCCTCCAGGTTCCCTTGGAGAGTTCATCAATGAGCTTGACGCCTTGATAAGTTCCTTTCCTGAGGATGGCTCACCTCTCACAGTTCTGGGTGACTAACCTCCCCACGTCTACCTTTGACTCATTCCTCTCTGCCTCCTTCTTTCCACTCCTCTCCTCTTTTGACCTCACCCTCTCACCTTCCCCCCCTACTCACAAGGCAGGCAATACACTTGACCTCATCTTTACTAGATGCTGTTCTTCCACTAATCTCATTGCAACTCCCCTCCAAGTCTCCGACCACTACCTTGTATCCTTTTCCCTCTCGCTCTCATCCAACACTTCCCACTCTGCCCCTACTCGGATGGTATCGCGCCGTCCCAACCTTCGCTCTCTCTCCCCCGCTACTCTCTCCTCTTCCATCCTATCATCTCTTCCCTCTGCTCAAACCTTCTCCAACCTATCTCCTGATTCTGCCTCCTCAACCCTCCTCTCCTCCCTTTCTGCATCCTTTGACTCTCTATGTCCCCTATCCTCCAGGCCGACTCGGTCCTCCCCTCCTGCTCCGTGGCTCGACGACTCATTGCGAGCTCACAGAACAGGGCTCCGGGCAGCCGAGCGGAAATGGAGGAAAACTCGCCTCCCTGCGGACCTGGCATCCTTTCACTCCCTCCTCTACATTTTCCTCTTCTGTCTCTGCTGCTAAAGCCACTTTCTACCACTCTAAATTCCAAGCATCTGCCTCTAACCCTAGGAAGCTCTTTGCCACCTTCTCCTCCCTCCTGAATCCTCATCCCCCCCCCCCCCCTCCCTCTCTGCGGATGACTTCGTCAACCATTTTGAAAAGAAGGTCGACGACATCCGATCCTCGTTTGCTAAGGCAAACGACACCGCTGGTTCTGCTCACACTGCCCTACCCTGTGCTTTGACCTCTTTCTCCCCTCTCTCCAGATGAAATCTCGCGTCTTGTGACGGCCGGCCGCCCAACAACCTACCCGCTTGACCCTATCCCCTCCTCTCTTCTCCAGACCATTTCCGGAGACCTCCCTTACCTCACCTCACTCATCCTTGACCGCTGGCTACGTCCCTTCCGTCTTCAAGAGAGCGAGAGTTGCACCCCTTCTGAAAAAACCTACACTCGATCCCTCCGATGTCAACAACTACAGACCAGTATCCCTTCTTTCTTTTCTCTCAAACTCTTGAACGTGCCGTCCTTGGCCAGCTCTCCTGCTATCTCTCTCAGAATGACCTTCTTGATCCAAATCAGTCAGGTTTCAAGACTAGTCATTCAACTGAGACTGCTCTTCTCTGTGTCACGGAGGCGCTCCGCACTGCTAAAGCTAACTCTCTCTCCTCTGCTCATCCTTCTAGACCTATCGGCTGCCTTTGATACTGTGAACCATCAGATCCTCCTCTCCACCCTCTGAGTTGGGCATCTCCGGCGCGGCCCACGCTTGGGTTGCGTCCTACCTGACAGGTCGCTCCTACCAGGTGGCGTGGCGAGAATCTGTCTCCGCACCACGTGCTCTCACCACTGGTGTCCCCCAGGGCTCTGTTCTAGGCCCTCTCCTATTCTCGCTATACACCAAGTCACTTGGCTCTGTCATATCCTCACATGGTCTCTCCTATCATTGCTATGCAGACGACACACAATTAATCTTCTCCTTTCCCCCTTCTGATAACCAGGTGGCGAATCACATCTCTGCATGTCTGGCAGACATATCAGTGTGGATGACGGATCACCACCTCAAGCTGAACCTCGGCAAGACGGAGCTGCTCTTCCTCCCGGGGAAGGACTGCCCGTTCCATGATCTCGCCATCACGGTCGACAACTCCATTGTGTCCTCCTCCCAGAGTGCTAAGAACCTTGGCGTGATCCTGGACAACACCCTGTCGTTCTCAACTAACATCAAGGCGGTGACCCGTTCCTGTAGGTTCATGCTCTACAACATTCGCAGAGTACGACCCTGCCTCACACAGGAAGCGGCGCAGGTCCTAATCCAGGCACTTGTCATCTCCCGTCTGGATTGCTGTTGGCTGGGCTCCCTGCCTGTGCCATTAAACCCCTACAACTCATCCAGAACGCCGCAGCCCGTCTGGTGTTCAACCTTCCCAAGTTCTCTCACGTCACCCCGCTCCTCCGCTCTCTCCACTGGCTTCCAGTTGAAGCTCGCATCCGCTACAAGACCATGGTGCTTGCCTACGGAGCTGTGAGGGGAACGGCACCTCCGTACCTTCAGGCTCTGATCAGGCCCTACACCCAAACAAGGGCACTGCGTTCATCCACCTCTGGCCTGCTCGCCTCCCTACCTCTGAGGAAGTACAGTTCCCGCTCAGCCCAGTCAAAACTGTTCGCTGCTCTGGCACCCCAATGGTGGAACAAACTCCCTCACGACGCCAGGTCAGCGGAGTCAATCACCACCTTCCGGAGACACCTGAAACCCCACCTCTTTAAGGAATACCTAGGATAGGATAAAGTAATCCTTCTACCCCCCCCCCCCTTAAAAGATTTAGATGCACTATTGTAAAGTGGTTGTTCCACTGGATATCATAAGGTGAATGCACCAATTTGTAAGTCGCTCTGGATAAGAGCGTCTGCTCTTATACTTATACTTTCATACACTTTATAAAGTTTAACAAATCAAAATACAAGTCAGTCAATTTTCTACTCAGTCAACAAAGACAAAAAATAAAAACAGTTTGTTTCTACTCAGACTTGAGATGGACAGCAGGGAGGCCAGCCCCCTACGACGCCCACTTATCTTTGATTGGTTGCTGCACACCTTCACTTGTTGAAGTTTGGGATAGTCCCAGTTTCCCAAGATCTACTACTGGATAGAGCTTTACAGAGGGCTGGCTTTGGGACTGTGACCAATGCAGTCTATAACTCCACAGATCATAAACAAAGAAGGTAACTTGTTATGCATCTGAATATTTGTTATCCACTTTTTTGTGTATCGGCTAATTATTTATTTTGGTTTTTACAGCTACATAGGCTGGATAAGGCAGCTTAACACCTTGCCTGGGACAAGAATGCGTGCTGTCCAACACCATATTTGGAAAAAGGATCAGCAGGTAAGGCCCAAAGGGCCCAGCTGGGGTGTGACAGAATAAAAAAGGCAGACGAGTGAAAGAGCACAGTGACATGCTGGAAAATACAAGGACCCACCTCCACACCTGAAATGTAGCCGTCCATGGTAGCTTCCAGTTCTTATATTTAAAAAAGGTCAATTAAAATTAGTTCAATCTTAAACAATACAACTTAAGTTCAAAGAAAAACAATTACCCCCAAAAATATGCTTTGTTCAAATAACATGTAACAATAATAATTCAAATAATCAACATTGTGTGGTGTGTTCAATAAGACACTAATGCCCGTTTGTCCCTCTGTAGACAAGAAACCGATACCAGCTCAAACCGGAAGGTTGTTAACCCCCCCACACCTGAAATTCAGCCATCCATGTTGGCCCCCAGTTCTGAACAGGCGGTGCGGTGCCCCCCGTCCCCCACCCCAAAGGTGAGTTCTCTTAAATTCACATTTGTGTGCTTGACTATAGCAATTTTATTTTGTGCGATGTGTTTAATAAGCCACTACCTGTGTGTCCCTCTGTAGACAAGAACCTGAAGCCAGCTCCATCCAGAAGCAACAACGGGGCCTGGAGGACAGCTAAGCAGCAACAAGCAACCCCCCTAATGCTAGAGTTGCTGCTGCTTCCACCCTTGTAAAAAGCCTGACCAGATCCACAGATGATGAGAATTGCAAAAGGCTGGTCATGAACCTGTCAGGAAAGGAGGTTACCTGTTGCTTTCCCCTGCAGGATATGTGGCAAGCCTAAAAGAAAAACAATTTGGCCACAGCTAGTGCAGGGGACAGCAGGGGGAGGCAAAACTGTTGTGGAGTGGCTGAATGAGAAGAGGGCCTCGTCATCTCAGAGAGACCTCAGATGCAGAGCTGGTCGTTATGGCCATAGAAGTTGAAAACTGTAATGTTAATAACTGATATATTTAAATCAAGTTTTGGATTCTGACAGACAACCTTTTGTAACGTAACCTCATTTTTGTTAATATTTAAAATATGACAAAGGAAGGTACATTGGGTAAGGTAAGTTTGAGTGAGAAACTCCATGTCAATGTACAGTTGAAGTCGGAAGTATACATACACTTAGGTTGGAGTCATTAAAACTCATTTTTCAACCACTCCACAAATTTCGGGAAGTCGGTTAGGACATCTACTTTGTGCATGACACAAGTAATTTCTCCAACAATTGTTTACAGAGATTATTCCAGTGGGTCAGAACTTGACATACACTAAGTTGACTGTGCCTTTAAACAGCTTGGAAAATTCCAGAAAATGATGTCATGGCTTTAGAAGCTTCTGATAAGGTAATAGACATCATTTTCAGTCAATTGGAGGTGTACCTGTGGATGTAATTCAAGGCCTACCTTCAAACTCAGTGCCTCTTTGCTTGACATCATGGGGAAATCAGCCAAGACCTCAGAAAAAAATGGTAGACCTCCACAAGTCTGGTTCATCCTTGGGAGAAATTTCCAAATGCCTGAAGGTACCATGTTCATCTGTACAAACAATAGTACACAAGTATAAACACCATGGGACCACACAGCCGTCAGAAAGGAGACGCGTTTTGTCTCCTCGAGATGAACTTAATTTGGTGCGAAAGTGCATATCAATCCCAGAACAGCAGCAAAGGACCGTGTGAAGATGCTGGAGGAAACAGGTACAAAAGTATCTATATCCACAGTAAAACAAGTCCTATATCAAGAGCAAGGAAGAAGCCGCTGCTCCAAAACCGCCATAAAAAAGCCAGACTACGGTTTGCAACTACACCTGGGGACAAAGATCATACTTTTTGGAGAAATGTCCTCTGGTCTGATGAAACAAAAAATAGAACTGTTTGGCCATAATGACCATCGCAAAATGGCTTAAGGACAACAAAGTCAAGGTATTGGAGTGGCCATCACAAAGCCCTGACCTCAAGCCTATAGAAAACTTGTGGGCAGAACTGAAAAAGCATGTGCGAGCAAGGAGGCCTACAAACCTGACTCAGTTACACCAGCTCTGTCAGGAGGAATGGGCAAAAATTCACCCAATGTATTGTGGGAAGCTTGTGGAAGACTACCTGAAACGTTTGACCCAAGTTAAACAATTTAAAGGCAATGCTACCAAATACTAATTGAGTGAATGAAAACTTCTGACCCACTGGGAATGTGACGAAATAAATAAAAGCTGAAATAAAATCTCTACTATTATTCTGACATTTCACATTCTTAAAATATAGTGGTGATCCTAACTGACCTAAAACAGGGAATTCTTACTCGGATTAAATGTCAGGAATTGTGAAAAACTGAGTTTAAATGTATTTGGCTAAGGTGTATGTAAACTTCCGACTTCAACTGTACATTTTTAGGATTGTGTGTTTTGTATCGTTAGATATTACTGCATTATTGGAGCTAGAAACCAACATTCTGCTGCACCTGCGATAACATGTGTATGTGGCAAACTAATTTGCTAACCAACTGCTGATGGACAACCAAATCTTTAAATTTCCCCTTGTGTATTTTACTATTCTAACACGAAGTGACTGTTAAAATAATTATCAATGGTCGGTGGACCCCTAGCTACTGCTTATGTCGATTATGCCTGCAGCCCACTGTGGTTTTGAGTCATAGCGCAATTCCAACCTCCCTGGAAGTAATCTATGATTGGGCAAGTCATGTACTTGGAAATTATCATTTACGGGGGTATGGTTCTATTTTTTCAACTAATGTAATTTACTTTCAATCCATGTCAAATTCTGGATACTGATTATTTCCATTCAAAATGAAGTTAGATGTAGAATGTAAACAGGTCTCAATTTAATTCTGAATGGACCCCAATCTGGCTATGTCAACTTTTTGAAGCACTAGGGGACATTTTTTCATATAGTTAGCCGTTAACTGCCTGGAAAACTCGTCCTAAATGTCATCGCCATACTTATCCCAAAGTCATTTTCCTTATCAGAATGCCGATAAGAAAGAGGGCCCCAACTTTTGATGACATTGCCTCAGTTGTTAAAAAGGCTAGGCCTCTCACCAGACTAAGTTACAGCAGCGGGCTACGATCAGGAAAATTGATTATTTTCTGTGCTGGTCATTGAACTGGAAAGGTCAAACACCCGCAGCTTTCGTTCGCAACCCCCCCCCCCCCCCCCCCCCCGTCTCCCAGATTGCCCCAACACTACCCCAGCAAGTATACACCACACGCCTGCTGCCTTGAACACCAGCACAAGCAGCTGAAATTCTAACGGTTGAACCCACTAACGTATCCCACCTTCCACCCCAAGCCTGGAGACAATGTTTGCGGGTAGTTCCTCGTCATGTGAGGACTGGAAGGCGGAGCAAAAGCAATGGATTCAAAAGGGATCCCAGTCTTCCTCGCTGTTCACCAAAACTAAGGGTGCGGTACTATGCAGGGAAGGAAGCACCAGGGCTCCAACAAAGGGAGTACGAGTTGCTGCATCAGCCTCATACTGTGCCAACACACTAGTTTAGTTTCCACTGTCCCCTACACCCACGGCAACAGCAGCAAGCAAGGGATTTCATCCGATCAGCTCCCTCAATTATAGAGATGTCCAGGCGAAAGACTGAAACACCTGGCAAAGTATACTCATGACCAATAACCCACCACCACCCCCAAATGCATCATTCATACCAGTGTACCAACCTCGCAACTTGGCACAAGTGAAGAAAACAATTCGTCAAGCAAGGGACGTCACTGTTTTGGACCGGGATGAGTTGGTGGCAACACATATGGGTGACATTCTCCCCGAATTTGTCACCCATATGGAGACTCGACCCGCAACCCTTCTGGTGGTGGCAGTACCAGAAATGGTTGAAGAGGCCAAGGCAGTCATTAAAAGCAAATACTTTTCACTATGACACCACGTTTGACCTGGGCAATTATGTTTCACCCCTTGTTTTCCGTCATGTAGCGTTTCAAGAGGCGCCTCGAAATCAAGGAGTGACTACGAATGCACACTGGAGTGTGTGTGTGTGTCCACTGGCGCCCTGATTTCGAGGCTTATTTCCATCAGTCGCTGTCCGACGCAATGGACAAAGTGCGCAAATTGTGCAAAACAGCTTGGGCATCCAGTCAGATGGAATTACCAACAACTGCTCAGAGAACTTCAATGGTGTCCTCAAGGCATTGGTTGGATGGAAGGTCAGAGTAAGTAAACCAATGTATCTACTCTACCAACTCCAAACCAATGCCTTGAGGGAAGTGCTGGGGGGGCTACTGTAGCCTAGGGAATTTCCACCTGACCGCTGAGTGCCATGAGCAATTTTCCATCGGAGGACGACATGGTGTCCTTTGCAGAAGGCATCCAGTCCTGTGTGGCACGGGAAAAGGTTGACGTGCTGAAACTGGAGCGGAGGTCTTGTCCAAGATGATTGTGGCAAGAGGACGAATCGTCCTGGTGCCAAGCACCCAATCATTCCTCTACCAGGGCTTCTCAGACAAGCAGCACGTCATTGCCAACAGAGACGTGCTCCTGCTCTGCATCGGACAGTGCCCAGAAGTGTCCACCGACTGGCAGCTGTACTGGCCTTTGACAGAAGTGTGGACAGTCCTATGCCAATAAAGCTGAGGATAAGGCATCTGGGCGCAAAATGCTCTGGCCATAAGTGTGCCACCAAGGAGCATGTCCAGACAGCCGCCAAACGCCAGGAAGAACAAGCTACCGTTGATCAACAGGTCCGTCTTATTTTGGTATGTCAAAATGTTGACCATTTTACTAAGCCATGTGGTCCTCATGGGTTTTATGTATATCTGTGAACCCTAAATGCAGTACTGTCCCAAACTGACCTGTCACCATTATTCAATAGGGTGACCAATTCCAACACTGTCTGAGAAACACTCCAGCAGGGATGACGAATTGGAGAATAGAGTAAGTGGAATGTGACTGTTACATTCTGCATGTTTTCCTACTACATGTTGATCATCTGTACAGTCAGACAGTTGACACCATTGTTATTACCATAATGTTTGTATAGGTGAAACTGTGGGCAATGTCAGATGGTGTGGACAGGGCAACCGCAAGGATTTTGTTGGAGGAAACCGTTGCCATTCTGCACCTTCAGGACTTCCTTACGTTGAAGTCCAATGAGTGGCTTAGTGGGGAGGTATGTTCAGGTCGCCCACATGTTATGGTTGAATTGTATGACATTGGCCATGGTTGCAGTTGGTATGAAGTACAATTAGACTGTATTGCCTGGGCATCATGTCAACTTTGACCAACCATATGCCATGCTGCTTTAGGTAATTGTGTCACGCCCTGACCTTATAGCCGTTTTATGTCTCTATTTGGTAAGGTCAGGGTGTGATTTGGGACGGACATTCTGTTTGTTTCTATGTTTTGGCCGGGTATGGTTCTCAATCAGGGACAGCTGTCTATCGTTGTATCTGATTGGGAATCCTACTTAGGCAGCCTTTTTTCCCCCTTTTGGTAGTTGTGGATAGTTGTCTTCGTTTGTGCATGTATAGCCTTACGGAGCTTCACGTTCGTTTTTGTTTTGTTGGCGACATTTGCAAAATAAAGAAATGTACGCTCACCACGCTGCACCTTGGTCCATTCCATACGACGATCGTGACATATTGACATTGACATAAGTGAAAAGAGATGATTTTATTATGGATCACGTTCTGGCAGGGAATATCCTGCATGGAGATAAGGTGGTGAGGTAAATGAATGTCCGCAGAGTTGCTTTTGTGTCATGGTTCTAAATAAGAGGCTAGAGGGGTCAATGTGTGGAGAGCTGCCACCTTCCTGACAAAAGATGGCCTGCCACACCATGTAAATGTATCTTCATTCCTCTTCCTGTAGACCAGTCTGGAGCAGCACAGTTGCTTGATTGGAGCTTGCAATGTGGCAAACTACCACTGGATACTCTTGGTAAGCTGCACAAGATGGACCATTTAGTGAGAGATTAGATGTTATGATTGAGGCCATTTTGATATACTGACTTGGTATTACTGCTTGCATTTAGTATGTCCATCGCAGGACCCACTCTGCCATTGTCGTGGACCCTACTGGTTGCCCTAACGCGGAGTGCCATATGAGCGAGAACCTTGTCATGCACGGTAAATCTGGTGTTGTAAAAATACTTGAAAGTAGTTTTTGGGGTATTGATTTGACAACTTTTACTTTACTACATTCCTAAAGAAAATAATGTAGTTTTTACTCTATACATTTTCCCTGGCAACAAAGTCATGGTTACATTTTGAATGCTTAGCAGGACAGGAAAATGTTAGAAAGTATGCACCTCTAGTTTGCTTAATATAATATGAAATTATTTATCATTTAACTTTTACGTTTTGTTACTTAAGTATATTTAAAACCAAACACTGACTTTCAGTTTTACATTTTCTATTAACGCATCTTTACTTTTACTCAAGTATGATCCACAGATCTTCATTGTAAAGGGTTTAAACACTGTTTCCCATGCTTGTTCAATGAACCATTAATGAATATGCAACTGTGGAACGGTCGTTAAGACACTAACAGCTTAGACGGTAGGCAATTAAGGTCACAGTTATGAAAACTTAGGACACTAAAGAGGCCTTTCTACTGACTTTGAAAAACACAAAGAAGCCCAGGGTCCCTGCTCATCTGCATGAACGTGAAGGAGGCATGAGGACTGCAGATGTGGCCAGGGCAATAAATTGCAATGTCCGTACTGTGGAGACACCTAAGACAGTGCTACAGGGAGACAAGACGGACAGCTGATCGTCCTCGCAGTGGCAGACCACGTGTTACACCTGTACAGGATTGGTACATCCGAACATCACACCTGCGGGACATGTACAGGATGGCAACAACTGCCCGAGTTACTCTCCATCAGTGCTCAGACTGTCTGAGGGCTTGTAGGCCTGTTGTAAGGCAGGTCTTCACCAGACATCACCGGCAACAACGTCACCTATGGGCACAAACCAACTGCTCTTAAATGCAAGTAAAACTAAATGCATGCTCTTCAACCGATCGATGCCCGCACCTGCCCGCCCATCCAGCATCACTACTCTGGACGGTTCTGACTTAGAATATGTGGACAGCTACAAATACCTAGGTGTCTGGCTAGACTGTAAACTCTCCTTCCAGACTCACATTAAAGCATCTCCAATCCTAAATTAAATCTAGAATCGGCTTCCTATTTCGCAGCAAAGCATCCTTCACTCATGCTGCTAAAACTGACCATCCTACCGATCCTCGACTTCGGCGATGTCATTTACAAAATAGCCTCCAACTCTACTCAACAAATTGGATGCAGTCGATCACAGTGCATCTGTTTTGTAACCAAAGCCCCATATACTACCCACCATTGCAACCTGTACGCTCTCGTTGTCTGGCCCTCGCTTCATACTGGTCGCCAAACCCACTGGCTCCAGGTCATCTACAAGTCTCCTCAAGGTAAAGCCCCGCCTTATCTCAGCTCACTGGTCACCATAGCAGCACCCACCCGTAGCATGCGCTCCATCAGGTATATGTCACTAGTCACCCCCGAAGCCAATTCCTCCTTTGGCCGCCTTTCCTTCCAGTTCTCTGCTGCCAATGACTGGAACAAACTGCAAAAATCACTGAAGCTGGAGACTCATATCTCCCTTACTAGCTTTAAGCACCAGCTGTCAGAACAGCTCACAGATCACTGCACATAGCCCATTGTCACGTTCTGACCTTTATTTCCTTTGTTTTGTCTTTATTTAGTATGGTCAGGGCGTGAGTTGGGGTGGGCAGTCTGTTTTTCTATGTTGGGGTTTTGTGTTCGGCCTGGTATGATTCTCAGAGGCAGCTGTCAATCGTTGTCCCTGATTGAGAATCATACTTAGGTAGCCTGGGTTTCACTTTTGGTTTGTGGGTGTTTTTCTTCCGTGTCAGTGTTTGTCTCCACACAGTACTGTTTCGTGTGTTTTGTTTAGTGTTCTGAGTTTAATTAAAAACATCATCATGAACACTTACTACGCTGCGCTTTGGTCCTCCTCTTTCTCCCGAAGACGATCGTTACACCCATCTGTAAATAGCCCATCTAACTACCCCATACTGTATTTATTTATCTTGCTCCTTTGCACTCCAGTATCTCTACTTGCACATTCATCTTCTGCATATCAATCACTCGTGTTTAATTGGTATATTGTAATTCCTTTGCCACCATGGCCTATTTATTGCCTTACTTCATTTGCACACACTGTATTTAGACTTTTTCAACTGTATGTTTGACTATTCCATGTTTAACTGTTGTATGTGTCAAACTGCTTTGCTTTATTCTTGGCCAGGTCGCAGTTGTAAATCAGAACTTGTTCTCAACTAGCCTACCTGGTTAAATATAGGTGATTTAAAAAATAAATAAAGCCACATATAGATCATGTTTGTTATTTGTTTTCTTCAGTACGGCAGCGCCAAAATGCAGGTGTTTCAGCCTAGCACACTGCTTTCTGTGGTGGGGCAAGCCAACTGAAGCCAACTGAAAATAGAGCGTTGCGGCGTGATTGGCTCAGTGTTCTGTCACTCATGGGGACACTACGTCACCGCCAAGTCTAAGGGTAGAGCTAGAACATTTTAGCCCCCTGGGTACTGCCAGAGAGTTACATTTGAAGTGCCAATCCAAGAAGGCTCAAGGTCATTGGCCACAGACATAACGTGATTCAACATGCTTTTATTGGACTGATCATGTCAACATCTTAGCCAGCAGTCATCATCATGAATCAAGTCGACAATCTACTGGCAAATCCTTTTCAAACCTTGTCATATAGATAAAATGTATCGGTGCTCGTCGGCCATCAATATTACACAAGTTGGAAATTGCAAATTCAACCATGAGAGGTTTGGAAGGAATCAGTGACAGTGGCTAACGTTAACTGCAAGCATTGCAAAGGAATCACTAGCCAGCTATTCAGTGGAGCCAAATCTGGGATTAAGGGGCTTATTTCCAAGTTTAATAATGATAAACATTGGCCATGCTGTCAATGTAGCTTGATTTGTGCTGCGTTCAAAACAACTTAACCCGGAACTGCGAAAACTTGACTTCAGTGAGTTGAAGACAACTGGGAAGTCGGGAATAAAGAAGCTCCGACTGGGAAAATACGTTTTGAACGGTCACCCAACTCTGAATTTTAAATCCGGCATCTTTCTAGAGCTACGACCTGAAGATCAATGACGTCATCGTGATTCAACCTTGTTTTTGTCAGAGTTCAGTTGTTTTGAAAACACCATAAATCCAGAGAATGCCAGACTGTGACGATTTGCCCATGAAGGACCGCAGCACCATCGACCTGTTCAAGTGAGCACAGCACAACAAGGTGAGTCCAAGAATGTATTGACCGTCTCCTAAAGTTGATTCAGCTGCGGGATCGGGGCACCACCAGTACAGAGCATGCTCAGCAATGGCAGGTGTGAGTGCATCTACACGTAATGGCAGGTGTGAGTGCATCTGCACGCACAGTGAGGCGAAGACTATTGAAGGATGGCAGCAAAGAAGCCACTTCTCTCCAGGAAAAACATCAGGGACAGACTGATATTCTGCAAAAGGTACAGGGAGTGGACTGCTGAGGACTGGGACAAAGACATGTTCTCTGATGAATCCTCTTTTTGATTGTTTGGGGCATCCGGAAAATAGCTTGTCCGGAGAAGACAAGGTGAGCGCTACCATCCGTCCGGTGTCATGCCAACAGTAAAGCATCCTGAGACCATTCATGTGTGGGGTTGCTTCTCAGCCAAGGGAGTGGGCTCACTCACAATTTTGCCAAAGAACACAGCCATGAATAAAAAATGGTACCAACACATCCTCCGAGAGCAACTTCTCCCAACTATCCAGGAACAGTTTGGCGACGAACAATGCCTTTTCTAGCATGATGGCGCACCTTGCCATAAGACAAAAGTGATAACTAAGTGGCTCGGGGAACAAAACATTGATATTTTGGGTCCATGGCCAGGAAACTCCAAAGACCTTAATCCCATTGAGAACTTGTGGTCAATCCTCAAGAGGCGGGTGGACAAACAAAACCCCACAAACTCCAAGCATTGATTATGCAAGGATGTGGCCCAGAAGTTAATTGACAGCATGCCAGGGCGGATTGCAGAGGTCTTGAAAAAGAATTGTCAACACTGCAAATGTTGACTCTTTGCATCAACTTCATGTAATTGTCAATAAAAGTCTTTGACACTTATGAAATGCTTGTAATTATACTTCAGTATTCCATAGTAACATCTGACAAAAATATCTAAAGACACTGAAGAAGCAAACTTTGTGAATATTAATATTTGTGTCATTCTCAAAACATTTGGCCACGACTGTACTTATTGTTGGTTTGTTATTCAAGGCATCTTGGTCCAGCAGTCACAGCATTTTTGGGGCAGCGTTCGGTGGCCCCAGCCAAAACTGCAGTCGATGGTGTTGAAGATCTTGGCCTCGAAGAATGCAGTTCCAAGTAAGTGTCTACACACTGGAGCATTGTAATGAGATAAAAGGTTGTCAAAAAATGTATCTCATACTCTGTCTGGCTGGCTGTCTGCTTCCTGAACAGCTCTGTGATCTAAACTAGCTGGGCAGCACACGGGACAGCAGCGTGGGCAATGAATACAGCCAGGTGCTCATTACAGTCCTCACCGACAGCGCTATAGTAGAGCTCGAGTGGCACCTCCCAAGCGGCTCTATGTCGACCGGGACTGCTGCAACCTGATGGGCAAGGAGAAGACGGCAGGCATGTTCAGCCAGTGGCAGGAGCTCATCGTCCAACAGGATGTGTGGCACCTAATCCGTCGTTTTGCTGGGGGAGTGACCACAGAGAAACATCCTCTGTATGCTCTCTTTATGTAGCGGCTCCCCTTCTGCATATTGTAGCGCCTGCGGGAGGCCAAGCGAGGGGAGCCACATCAACGGGGCTCAGCGATGCCCAGGTGATGAAGAGGTTCAGCTCCAAGGAGATGGCTCGGTACTGTCGTCGCCACACACACCCGGGGCGGAGGAGACCAAGAGGCTCCTGGAGACATCACGGGCATCCTGGACCAGGCCATCTGGCAGACCCAGAGACGACAGCTGGTCTGCATTCAGGACCCCCCTGGTGTCAGCCTCTAGACCAACAAGAGCAAGGACGTGACCAAGGGAGAGTTCATCCTGCCTGGCTTTCGCTGCGCACGTGGATCCACATCCCTGGTATGTTGAAATGGGTCTCTTTTTTTGCTGTCTCTGTTTAAGGGGAACTCATTGGGGTTGAGTATCTGTTCTCCCAGACCGATGGTGACCAGAAGCTGGAGTCCAACCTCGGAAAGGACCCAGATGTCCCACCTGATCAGTTTGAGAAAGTAGAGGACAACCTGGGAGAGCTGGATGAGGAGGATAACCCCACCATCTCCTTGCAAGGCCTCGATGAGTCTCCCACCACTCAGGAAGGCTGCAGAGTGAAGGAAAAGCAGCCAACAAGTGCTCAGCATATATGTGGGAACTCCTTCGAGACTGTTGGAAAAGCATTCCAGGTGAAGTTGGTTGAGAGAATGCCAAGAGTGTGCAAAGCTGTCATCAAGGCAAAGGGTGGCTATTTGAAGAACCTCAAACAAGTCAAAATATATTTAACACTTTTTTGGTTAATACATGACTCCATGTGTTATTTCATAGTTGATGTCTTCACTATTATTCTACAATGTAGAAAATAGTAAAAATAAAGAGAAATCCTTGAATGAGTAGGTGTTCGACAACTTTTGATCGCTAGTCTACATCCTAAACAGCTCGGATTGCTTAAATTGCTTTCCTTTCATAACTATTAATCCAACCCTTCCCCATTACTCTTCTATTTCCAGGAGTACATAGGAATTGGTGAATACCTGGACAAGAGTCTGGTGAGGCTGCTGGAGGGGCCATATACAGTGGGGCAAAAAAGTATTTAGTCAGCCACCAATTGTGCAAGTTCTCCCACTTAAAAAGATGAGGCCTGTAATTTTCATCATAGGTACACTTCAACTATGACAGACAAAATGAGAAAAAAAATTCCAGAAAATCACATTGTAGGATTTTTTATGAATTTATTTGCAAATTATGGTGGAAAATAAGTATTTGGTCACCTACAAACAAGCAAGATTTCTGGCTCTTACAGACCTGTAACTTCTTCTTTAAGAGGCTCCTCTGTCCTCCACTCGTTACCTGTATTAATGGCACCTGTTTGAACTTGTTATCAGTATAAAAGACACCTGTCCACAACCTCAAACAGTCACACTCCAAACTCCACTATGGCCAAGACCAAAGAGCTGTCAAAGGACACCAGAAACAAAATTGTAGACCTGCACCAGGCTGGGAAGACTGAATCTGCAATAGGTAAGCAGCTTGGTTTGAAGAAATCAACTGTGGGAGCAATTATTAGGAAATGGAAGACATACAAGACCACTGATAATCTCCCTCGATCTGGGGCTCCACGCAAGATCTCACCCCGTGAGCAAAAACCCCAGAACCACACGGGGGGACCTAGTGAATGACCTGCAGAGAGCTGGGACCAAAGTAACAAAGCCTACCATCAGTAACACACTACGCCGCCAGGGACTCAAATCCTGCAGTGCCAGACGTGTCCCCCTGCTTAAGCCAGTACACGTCCAGGCCCGTCTGAAGTTTGCTAGAGAGCATTTGGATGATCCAGAAGAAGATTGGGAGAATGTCATATGGTCAGATGAAACCAAAATAGAACTTTTTGGTAAAAACTCAACTTGTCGTGTTTGGAGGACAAAGAATGCTGAGTTGCATCCAAACACCACCATACCTACTGTGAAGCATGGGGGTGGAAACATCACAGTATCTCCAATAGGCACATTGGAAGATTTTCCCAGAGAGCCATGATCTCCTAGAGAGAGACAAGGCGGCTGTCTCCTTCCCCGAGAGGTTCCTGGAACAGAGTCCTGCAGGGGCGCTTCAAAAATTCAAGACCTCAACCGTGAAGGGGGAAGAGAGTATGAAATGGTACGTGCTGCACATCGCACTAACTCACTTCACACAAAGCCATGAGTGTATTTCATTAACTTCTTAGGGCTGCAAGCCCGATGCCGGTACAACATCCGGGGAAATTTCATAATGACTAACTAATATACAACGTCGTCGTAACATGAAACATTCTTGAAAATGCAAGTGTCTTACATGCTTCAAAAGATTAGAATCTTGGTAATCAAACTACGTTTTCCGATTTAAAACGGCTATTAGAGAACAAATGCCATGGTTTTGTTTGAGAAGAGCGAACAACAAACATTTTCCGCCATGACAGGTTTGACAAATTCACATCTGAAGGTAAAATTATGACTTACATTCTGATATCTTGCTCTTATTTCTCTTCCCGAGGGTCCCAGTGATCAAACAAAGTGCCGTTTTCTTTGATAAAATCCATTTTTGTAGTCTAAAATGAAACACTTAGGATAACGTTTGCCTCGCGATTTCCATCTCTATCAACTTTTTACGGCGCATTCGACGCAATAACATACAGTAAACAATCGTTTATCTAGTCATGGTTGGTTTCATTGTAATCCTCTGGATGTTTGCAACCCAGCCAGACGTAACTGTTTTTTTTGCGGTGAGTATTGACCGAAGTGAGCTGATTTGACGACAACAAGCAATGACATGTTTGCGCACCAGTAATACTGGCGAAGCGTCGTTGATTGACTGTATTTCTGCCCAATGACCACAGATCTTCTTGAAATCTAGCTGGATCGATAGCCAATGAGTAGAGGTAAATGCCAGTATGTGATGTTATGGGTTGGACCACCATCCTTTGTTTGTGAAGGCATGCACAACACGCGTTCTTTCGACCATCGGACTAGTTGCACCACAGCTCATTACGCACGGAATTGTTTTGAAAGTTTTGAAAGTAGTTTTTGTAAAGTGTTATTTGTAAGATTTCATTGTAGGCATCATGGCGAACAAATCTGGAAAAGCTAAATCGAAGTCTAAATATACAGATTTGCACCAGATTATTGACGAGATTGATAGAGAAAGTGAGACGGAATTTTTGTTTGAAGAATCTGTGAGTGAATACAGTTATGATTCCAAAATTGAGGAGCTTTTTCTGCAAGGACAGGACGCAATTCTCGACCGGTAAGTGCTAATACCGTTGTTTGAAATATAAATATTATTATTTCGTTATTTTTTGCAATTTGCAATGAAATGTGTGATGAAATGTGTAAAGTACACATTGGCTATACATAGTGTATGTATGTATATATATATGCCATGTCAGATATATATATTTTCCATTTTTTATTCAAATGGAATAAAAGAGACACATGGGCACATAAGCCACGTGTGTGTGTATGTATGTATGTATATGTATATATATATATGGAATGGAATAAAACAGAAAACACATGGCCACTGCGCCTGCTACTCCTCTCCATTTTCATAAGAAATAGCAATTGGGTGCTGTTGGGGGGAGGGCAGGCCCAAAACAATGGCCGCAGTTGAATGGAACAGCACTTCACCATAGTGAAGTATTCTATACAATACATATGTTTATTTCATGTGATGATAAAAGGCTCATACAATACAAATATTTTTTTTAATGTTTTCTTTCACAGTGATAGCGGCTCCGACTGGGAGCCTCCGGTGCCAAGGTGCCCATCCCCCACTGAAGCGGGTTCATCCAGCCGGACTCCTGCTGTCTCTGGCTCCACACCTACCCCCGCCCGGCCATCTAGAGGTGGGAAGAGGGTAACAAAGAAGCGGAGGAAGGGAAGTGTGGAACCTGCTGGTAGAGAGGTAGAGGGGCAATGGCACTCTGTGCTGGAGGAAGATGTGGAGCCCCGTGCTCCAATTTTCAGACCTAAAAAGGCAACCGGGACCCCAACTGGATATGACATCGAAGTATAGCCCGATGCAACTTTTCCAACTGTTTTTCACCCCGGCAGTTGTTGATTCCCTTGTTTGCAATACTAACAAGTATGGGGCTAGGAAGCAAGCAGGAAAGAAACAGGCATGAAAGCCCATTTCCATGTCAGACATTTTCTGCTACCTTTCACTGGTAATTTACATGGGGCTGGTGAAGTTCAAAACCCTAAAGGATTACTGGAAAACATCCGAACTCTATCAACTGCCTTTCCCCCCCCACTGTCATGTCCTCTACAAGGTTTTTAAATATCTCACGGGCGCTGCACATCAGTGACCCAGAAGTTGATCAGGAGAATGACAGGAGGAGAGGCACCGCACGGTTTGACAGGCTCTGCAAAGTCAAACCTCTACCACAGCATGGTTGAGGCTTGCAAGACCCATTTTCAGCCCGCACAGAACTTGTCCATAGATGAAAGGATGGTAGCCTCAAAAGGCCAGAATTGGCCTAAAACAATACATGCGTAACAAGCCAACTAAGTGGGGTTACAAGCTGTTTGTTTTGGCTGATTCTGTGTGCATACACATGCAATTTTTTTGTCTATGAGGGGAAGAACACTTGTGCGACTGGTAAGGGACTTAGCTATGACTCTGTGATGGCGTTATTGGATTTCTAACTGCTGGGGAAGGGCTACAAACTCTTTGTGGACAACTTTTACACAAGCCCTACCCTGTTTGCAGACCTGAGGAAGCGGGAGGTGTGGGCTTGTGGCACTATTCGGACCAACAGAGTGGGCTTTCCAAAGACAAAGGTAAATGACATGCCTAAGCGGGCTGAGCGGGGTACCATGCGATGGATCCGTGAAGATGGCCTGCTGTTTGTGAAGGATGGACACTAGAGGTGGTGATGTGCTCCACTATTCACAAGTCCTTCAATGGCGACCATGTCAGTAGGCGTGTAAAAGATGCTTTGGGTGCATGGAACAACAAAAATGTCCCCATTCCTGCAGCCATCAAGGACTACAACAAGAGCATGGGAGGTGTAGACCTATCAGACACACTGATAGGGTACTACAATGTTCTACACAAAACAAAGAAGTGGTACAAGACATTGTTTTACCACTTCATTGACATTGCTGTGGTGAATTCCTTCATCCTGCAGAAGGAAATGGCGAAGAGCTGTGGACAGCCCCCCATCACACAGCTAGCCTTCAGGGAGCTGCTCATCAAGGAGCTTGCTGCCTATCTCACAAAGTCCACTGCATCACGCTCTGCCCCCTCTACCTCTGCCCCCTCTACTCCTGCCTCCAGTGGTGTTCATATGCCACAGTTCATTACTGCAGGCATGACTGTGCCTCATGGCCAAAAGGCCACAGCATTTAGGCGTCGTTGTGTTCTGTGTCACATGAAGTCCCCCATCATCTGCACCACGTGTTCAGTTTGTCTCTGCTTTACCTCAGAAAGAGACTGCTATGGGACATGGCACACGCAGCAAAATATTGTGTAGAGGACTTCTAAAGGCCTGTTTTTTTTTATTTTATTTTTTTCTAATATTTTTTTTCAACATTTTTATAATTTTTTTTGTGTGTTAGAATTGCTTTTTGATATGTTGTATATAGTTATTTGCACTGTTGTATATAGTTATAGGTCATTTCACCAATTCGGCCACTTGGGTACATTTGGGCAACTTGTGTGGGACACCTGGGTGACTTCATGCTAAATGTCATGTAGCTCACCAATTCCTGAAGTTATCAGTCTAAAACTTTGCACAACTACAGTTGCCCTCGTGTTGTCCATCTAAATTGTCCCCAGCATCCTGACTGTTTGGCTATTCCAGTACATGTGAAAGATGCTACAACAATAAAAAACAGAAAACGTATGTTTATTTCCTTGTATTTTCTTCTACCAGATCTATTGTGTTATATTCTCCTACATTCAATTAACATTTACACAAACTTCAGAGTGTTTCCTTTCAAATGATACCAAGAATATACATATCCTTGCTTCTGGAGCTGAGCTACAGGCAGTTAGATTAGGGTATGTTTTCAGGCGGAAATTGAGAACAAGGGTTGCAGCCATAAAAGGTTAAAAAGGCAATGCTAGCAAATATTAATTGAGTGAATGTAAACTTCTGACCCACTGGGAATGTGATGAAATAAATAATTCTCTACTATTATTCTGACATTTCACATTAAAATAAAGTGGTGATCTTAACTGACCTAAGACAGGGAATTCTTACTTGGATTAAATGTCAGGAATTGTGAAAAACTGAGTTTAAATGTATTTGGCTAACTTCCGACATCAACTGTACATTTTTAGGATTGTGTGTTTTGTATTGTTAGGAATTGCTGCACCTGCAATAACATGTGTATGTGACAAACTAATTTGCTAACCAACTGCTGATTGACAACCAAATATCTAAATTTCCCCTTGTGTATTTTACTATTCTAACACGAAGTGACTGTTAAAATAATTATCAATGGTCGGTGGACCCCTAGCTACTGCTTATGTCGATTATGCCTGCAGCCCACTGTGGTTTTGAGTCATAGCGCAATTCCAACCTCCCTGGAAGTAATCTATGATTGGGCAAGTCATGTACTTGGAAATTATCATTTACGGGGGTGTGGTTCTATTTTTTCAACTAATATAATTTACTTTCAATCCATGTCAAATTCTGCATACTGATTATTTCCATTCAAAATGAAGTTACTGATGTAGAATGTAAACAGGTCTCAATTTAATTCTGAATGGACCCCAATCTGGCTTGGTCAACTTTTTGAAGCACTAGGGGACATTTTTCCATATAGTTAGCCGTTAACTGTCTGGAAAACTCGTCCTAAGTGTCATCGCCATACTTATCCCAAAGTCATTTTCCTTATCAGAATGCCGAAAAGAGGGCCCCAACTTTTGATGACATTGCCTCAGTTGTTAAAAAGGCTAGGCCTCTCACCAGACGAAGTTACAGCAGCGGGCTACGATCAGGAAAATTGATTATTTTCTGTGCTGGTCATTGAACTGGAAAGGTCAAACACCCGCAGCTTTCGTTGTCAACTCTACGCAACCCCCTTCTCCGTCTCCCAGATTGCTCCATCACTACCCCAGCAAGTATACACCACACGCCTGCTGCCTTGAACACCAGCACAAGCAGCTGAAATTCTAACAGTTTATCCCACCTTCCACCCCAAGCCTGGAGACAATGTTTGCAGGTAGTTCCTCGTCATGTGAGGACTGGAAGGCGGAGCAAAAGCAATGGATTCAAAAGGGATCCCAGTCTTCCTCGCTGTTCACCAAAACTAAGGGTGCGGTACTATGCAGGGAAGGAAGCACCAGGGCTCCAACAAAGGGAGTACGAGTTGCTGCATCAGCCTCATACTGTGCTAACACACTAGTTTAGTTTCCACTGTCCCCTACACCCACGGCAACAGCAGCAAGCAAGGGATTTCATCCGATCAGCTCCCTCAATTATAGATGAGATGTCCAGGCGAAAGACTGAAACACCTGGCAAAGTATACTCATGACCAATAACCCACCACCACCCCCAAATGCATCATTCATACCAGTGTACCAACCTCGCAACTTGGCACAAGTGAAGAACCCAATTCGTCAAGCAAGGGACGTCACTGTTTTGGACCGGGATGAGTTGGTGGCAACCCATATGGGTGACATTCTCCCTGGATTTGTCACCCGTATGGAGACTTCACCCGCAACCCTTCTGGTGGTGGCAGCACCAGAAATGGTTGACGAGGCCAAGGCAGTCATTAAAAGCAAATACTTTTCACCATGACACCACATTTGACCTGGAAAATTATGTTTCACCCCTTGTTTTCCGTCATGTAGTGTTTCAAGAGGCACCCGTCCTTCAGGCACATGGAAAATCTGTTATTTCGCACCACCCTTTCACTCCTTCCAACTATCAACAGCAATCTTCTGCACAGACCGTGAGGCGGCTATTGAGGGAGTAATCCAGTCTGTGCTGCCGCAAGCCAGGATTGTCAATTGCTGGAACCACATCTCGAACAATGTGAAGCACAAGATCGGGTCACAGTGTTCAAGCTGTGGCTGATAACCAGCAGGCCATCAAAGAGCTCTTGGCCTCAATCAAGGAGTGACTACAAATGCACATTGGAGAGAGTGTGTATGTGTCCCCTGGCGCCCTGATTTCGAGGCTTATTTCCATCAGTCGCTGTCCGACGCCATGGACAAGAGCACTAATGTGCTAAACAGCTTGGGCATCCAGTCAGATGGAATTACTAACAACTGCTCAGAGAGCTTCAATGCTGTCCTCAAGGCATTGGTTGGATGGAAGGTCAGAGTAGATACATTGGTTTATCTACTCTACCAACTCCAAACCAATGCCTTGAGGGAAGTGCTGGGGGGATACTGTAACCTAGGGAATTTCCACCTGACCCGAGTGCCATGAGCAATTCCAGGCGAATGCCCATCAGTTTCCCCTACCAGGTCGGAGGACGACATGGTGTCCTTTGCGGAAGGCATCCAGTCCTGTGTGGCATGGGAAAAGGTTGACATGGTAGAAACTGGAGTGGAGGCCTTGGCCAGGATGATTGTGGCAAAAGGACGAATCCTCCTGGTGCCAAGCACCCCATCATTCCTCTACCAGGGCTTCTCAGACAAGCAGCACGTCATTACTCGGTTGCCAACAGAGACGTGCTCCTGCTCTGCATCGGACAGTGCCCAGAAGTGTCCACCGACTGGCAGCTGTACTGGCCTTTGACAGAAGTGTGGACAGTCCTATGCCAATAAAGCTGAGGATAAGGCATCTGGGCGCAAAATGCTCTGGCCATAAGTGTGCCACCAAGGAGCATGTCCAGACAGCCGCCAAACGCCAGGAAGAACAAGCTACCGTTGATCAACAGGTCCGTCTTATTTTGGTATGTCAAAATGTTGACCATTTTACTAAGCCATGTGGTCCTCATGGGTTTTATGTATATCTGTGAACCCTAAATGCAGTACTGTCCCAAACTGACCTGTCACCATTATTCAATAGGGTGACCAATTCCAACACTGTCTGAGAAACACTCCAGCAGGGATGACGAATTGGAGAATAGAGTAAGTGGAATGTGACTGTTACATTCTGCATGTTGATCATCTGTACAGTCAGACAGTTGACACCATTGTTATTACCATAATGTTTGTATAGGTGAAACTGTGGGCAGGGCAACCGCAAGGATTTTGTTGGAGGAAACCATTGCCATTCTGCACCTTCAGGACTTCCTTACGTTGAAGTCCAATGAGTGGCTTAGTGGGGAGGTATGTTCAGGTCGCCCACATGTTATGGTTGAATTGTATGACATTGGCCATGGTTGCAGTTGGTATGAAGTACAATTAGACTGTATTGCCTGGGCATCATGTCAACTTTGACCAACCATATGCCATGGTTGGCAGGTAGGACGGTAGGACGGCGGACGTAAAGGTAACGTAAAGGTAATGGCGGACTGAACGAAGTTATGTAGAGCACCTCAAGATAAAACATAATATTCGAAATATCTGCTAAATTAGACTAAAATATTAGCACTAAATAATCTGGTGGGTGATAACCTTCAATCTGGATAATAACACAAAACAAATCCTAAGATTAGAGACATTTATCGACAAACAAGCAACACCCAAACATGACGGAGAGTAAGACAGGGGAACCGATTCAAAAACGAAAACGTGACTCCTCAACCGACACTGATGATTTAATATTCTCACCACCGGCAATGGTAAAGGTCGAAACCGATCTGTTAAAATCAATAAATGACAAACTGGGTATACTTGAATTAGTTAGTAAAGATATAAAAGAGTTGAAGGCAAGCCTAGAGATGAGTGATGAAAAAGCTGCGACATTGGAGAAGGAAACACACGCGCTAAAAGGGACAGTCAATAAAATTGAAACCGAAATGAATGAAATTAAAAAGGAGAACACCGTTCTGAAGGAATGCTTACTAGACATACAAACTAGATCCATGAGAGAGAATTTGGTACTTACAGGTATCCAAGAGAAAGAAGGAGAGGTTCCTGAATCTGTAGTTAGAGAGTTCCTTTTTGCAGCGCTTCAGATTCCACGCGAAGTTATCGATAAGATCCAACTTGAACGTGTACACCGCCTCGGACAGAGAGGGCAGAGGTACGAACGCCCAATCGTTGCCAAATTTGCTTCATTTAAAGATAAAATAATGGTTAAAAGCCTGGGTAAAAGACTTGCTGGGACCAAAATTGGCATGAATGATCAGTTTCCGAAAGAAATTGCAGAACGGCGCAAAGTTCTGTATCCAATTTTCAAAGAAAATAGATTAAAAGCGAAACGAGTAGCTCTCGTCGTTGATAAACTATATATTGATAACCAGTTGTTCAGAGACACAAAGACTACTCCATGGTTATTTTAAAAATTACAAAGTTCTCATAGATGAGGAAAATAAACACAATTCAAGCCCGGTTATTGATTGTAACAATACAATACAAAATATAGCTTTTCTATAAATCTTCATATATAACTAATTGAACACAAGCACTATTTCTACATAGTGAAGATAAAAACTAAGTAAACAGAAGGCACAGTATGTGTGGATGGTGTGGTGTGTGTTTATTTTTATTTGTTATGTTTGGAAAGTTGAGTGAGTGAGTAATGAAATAGTTGCATATCCCAGAGCCAGTGTATTGCTGTGGGCTGATTTGGGATGGACATTCTGTTTGTTTCTGTGTTGGCCGGGTATGGTTCTCAATCAGGGACAGCTGTCTATCGTTGTATCTGATTGGGAATCCTACTTAGGCAGCCTTTTTTCCCCCTTTTGGTAGTTGTGGATAGTTGTCTTCGTTTGTGCATGTATAGCCTTACGGAGCTTCACGTTCGTTTTTGTTGTATTTTTGTTTTGTTGGCGACATTTGCAAAAAAGAAAAATGTACGCTCACCACGCTGCACATTGGTCCATTCCATACGACGATCGTGACAAATTGACATTGACTTAAGTGAAAAGAGATGATTTTATTATGGACCACGTTCTGGCAGGGAATATCCTGCATGGAGATAAGGTGGTGAGGTAAATGAATGTCCGCAGAGTTGCTTTTGTGTCATGGTTCTAAATAAGAGGCTAGAGGGGTCAATGTGTGGAGATCTGCCACCTTCCTGACAAAAGACGGCCTGCCCCACCATGTAACTGTATCTTCATTCCTCTTCCTGTAGACCAGTCTGGAGCAGCGCAGTTGCTTGATTGGAGCCTGCAATGTGGCAAACTACCACTGGATACTCTTGGTAAACTGCACAAGATGGACCATTTAGTGAGAGATTAGACAGTACTACACTTGAATATGTTATGATTGAGGCCATTTTGATATACTGACTTGGTATTACTGCTTGCATTTAGTATGTCCATCGCAGGACCCACTCTGCCATTGTCCTGGACCCTACTGGTTGCCCTAACGCGGAGTGCCATATGCGCGAGAACCTGGTCAGGCACGGTAAATCTGGTGTTGTAAAAATACTTGAAAGTAGTTGGGGTATTTGACAACTTTTACTTTACTACATTCCTAAAGAAAATAATGTAGTTTTTACTCGATACATTTTCCCTGGCACCCAAAAGTCATGGTTACATTTTGAATGCTTAGCAGGACAGGAAAATGTTAGAAAGTATGCACCTATCAAGAGAACATCCCTGGGTCATCCCTACTGCCGCTGATCTGGGGGATTCACGACACACAAATGCTTTGTTTGTAAATTGTGTTTGACTGTGCTTCTGGCCATCTGTAAATTAAAAAATAATCTTGCCTTCTAGTTTGCTTAATATAATATTATTTATCATTTAACTTTTACGTTTTTATACTTAAGTATATGTAAAACCAAACACTGACCTTTACATTTTCTATTAACGCATCTTTACTTTTACTCAAGTATGATCCACAGATCTTCATTGTAAAGGGTTTAAACACTGTTTCCCATGCTTGTTCAATGAACCATTAATGAATATGCAACTATGGAACGGTCGTTAATTAAGGTCACAGTTATGAAAACTTAGGACACTAAAGAGGCCTTTCTACTGACTTTGAAAAACACAAAGAAAGATGCCCAGGGTCCCTGCTCATCTGCATGAACGTGAAGGAGGCATGAGGACTGCAGATGTGGCCAGGGCAATAAATTGCAATGTCCGTACTGTGGAGACACCTAAGACAGTGCTACAGGGAGACAGGACGGACAGCTGATCGTCCTCGCAGTGGCAGACCACGTGTTACACCTGTACAGGATTGGTACATCCGAACATCACACCTGCGGGACATGTACAGGATGGCAACAACTGCCCGAGTTACTCTCCATCAGTGCTCAGACTGTCTGAGGGCTTGTAGGCCTGTTGTAAGGCAGGTCTTCACCAGACATCACCGGCAACAACGTCACCTATGGGCACAAACCAACTGCTCTTAAATGCAAGTAAAACTAAATGCATGCTCTTCAACCGATCGATGCCCGCACCTGCCCGCCCATCCAGCATCACTACTCTGGACGGTTCTGACTTAGAATATGTGGACAGCTACAAATACCTAGGTGTCTGGCTAGACTGTAAACTCTCCTTCCAGACTCACATTAAAGCATCTCCAATCCTAAATTAAATCTAGAATTGGCTTCCTATTTCGCAGCAAAGCATCCTTCACTCATGCTGCCAAATTTAACCTCGTAAAACTGACCATCCTACCGATCCTCGACTTCGGCGATGTCATTTACAAAATAGCCTCCAACTCTACTCAACAAATTGGATGCAGTCGATCACAGTGCCATCTGTTTTGTAACCAAAGCCCCATATACTACCCACCATTGCGACCTGTACGCTCTCGTTGTCTTGCCCTCGCTTCATACTGGTCGCCAAACCCACTGGCTCCAGGTCATCTACAAGTCTCCTCAAGGTAAAGCCCCGCCTTATCTCAGCTCACTGGTCACCATAGCAGCACCCACCCGTAGCATGCGCTCCATCAGGTATATGTCACTAGTCACCCCCGAAGCCAATTCCTCCTTTGGCCGCCTTTCCTTCCAGTTCTCTGCTGCCAATGACTGGAACAAACTGCAAAAATCACTGAAGCTGGAGACTCATATCTCCCTTACTAGCTTTAAGCACCAGCTGTCAGAGCAGCTCACAGATCACTGCACATAGCCCATTGTCACGTTCTGACCTTTATTTCCTTTGTTTTGTCTTTATTTAGTATGGTCAGGGCGTGAGTTGGGGTGGGCAGTCTGTTTTTCTATGTTGGGGTTTTGTGTTCGGCCTGGTATGTTTCTCAGAGGCAGCTGTCAATCGTTGTCCCTGATTGAGAATCATACTTAGGTAGCCTGGGTTTCACTTTTGGTTTGTGGGTGTTTTTCTTCCGTGTCAGTGTTTGTCTCCACACAGTACTGTTTCGTGTGTTTTGTTTAGTGTTCTGAGTTTAATTAAAAACATCATGAACACTTACTACGCTGCGCTTTGGTCCTCCTCTTTCTCCCGAAGACGATCGTTACACCCATCTGTAAATAGCCCATCTAACTACCCCATACTGTATTTATTTATCTTGCTCCTTTGCACTCCAGTATCTCTACTTGCACATTCATCTTCTGCATATCAATCACTCGTGTTTAATTGGTATATTGTAATTCCTTTGCCACCATGGCCTATTTATTGCATTCATTTGCACACACTGTATTTAGACTTTTTCAACGTTTAACTGTGTTGTATGTGTCAAACTGCTTTGCTTTATTCTTGGCCAGGTCGCAGTTGTAAATCAGAACTTGTTCTCAACTAGCCTACCTGGTTAAATATAGGTGAAAAAAATTTGTTAATAAAGCCACATATAGATCATGTTTGTTATTTGTTTTCTTCAGTAAGGCAGCGCCAAAATGCAGGTGTTTCAGCCTAGCACACTGCTTTCTGTGGTGGGGCAAGCCAACTGAAAATAGAGCGTTGCGGCGTGATTGGCTCAGTGTTCTGTCACTCATGGGGACACTACGTCACCGCCAAGTCTAAGGGTAGAGCTAGAACATTTTAGCCCCTTGGGTACTGCCAGAGAGTTACATTTGAAGTGCCAATCCAAGAAGGCTCAAGGTCATTGGCCACAGACATAACGTGATTCAACATGCTTTTATTGGACTGATCATGTCAACATCTTAGCCAGCAGTCATCATCATGAATCAAGTCGACAATCTACTGGCAAATCCCTTTCAAACCTTGTCATAGATAAAATGTATCGGTGCTCATCGGCCATCAATATTACACAAGTTGGAAATTGCAAATTCAACCATGAGAGGTTTGGAAGGAATCAGTGACAGTGGCTAACGTTAACTGCAAGCATTGCAAAGCAATCACTAGCCAGCTATTCAGTGGAGCCAAATCTGGGATTAACCTGTTATGGCTGCAAGGGGCAGTATTGAGTAGCCAGTTAAATCGTGCCCATTTCAAACGGCCTCGTACTCAATTCTTGCTCGTACAATATGCATATTATTATTACTATTGGATAGAAAACACTCTAGTTTCTAAAACCGTTTGAATTATTTCTCTGAGTGAAACAGAACTCATTCTGCAGCACATTTCCTGACCAGGAAGTGGAATGTCAGAAATCGATGCTCTGTTCAACTTCCTGCCTATACATGGGCATGATACGTAAGAGTCTACGTACACTTCATACACCTTCCCCTGGTTGTCAAGAGGCGGTGAGAGAAGAAATTTCGTGTTTATCTTGGTCTTAGGTGGAATTAAAGCTCTTTGTATGACGTGACCGTCCATTTCCTGTGTCTGGAGCACGCGAAAGGGGACATGGATTTGCCTTCTGTTTAGCTGTCGTTATGGACGACTAACATCTCCGGTTTAGATTTTATTTGATACATGTGACCATATCATCGTAAAGTATGTTTTTTCAATATAGTTTAATCAGATTATTGAAATTTTTTCGGGAGTTTTGCCGTGTTCCGTTCTCTGACTTTGTTGACGTTGGAGAGATCCGTGCCACTTGGCAAGTGCCCATGCTAAATCAAGAGGGAAATTTGCCGTTCCAGATCCAAACAACGACTGTTCTGGACAAAGGACACCTTGTCCAACATTCTGACGGAAGATCACCAAAAGTAAGAAACATTTTATGATGCTATTTCTAATATCTGTCATGCATGTGAACTGGTCGTCGGCGCCCAAGTGTTTCTGGCTATTGTGGCTACGCTAATATAACGCTATATTGTGTTTTCGCTGTAAAACACTTGATAAATCGGAAATATTGTCTGGAATCACAAGATGCCTGTCTTTCAATTGCTGTACACTATGTATTTTTCAGAAATGTTTTATGATGAGTATTTAGTTATTTGGCGTTGGTGTCTGTAATTTCTCTGTCTGCTTTCGGTGCAATTTCTGACTGTAGCTGCAATGTAAACTATGATTTATACCTGAAATATGCACATTTTTCTAACAAAACATATGCTATACAATAAATATGTTATCAGACTGTCATCTGATGAAGTTGTTTCTTGGTTAGTGGCTATTTATATCTTTATTTGGTCGAATTTGTGATAGCTACTGATGGAGTAAAAAACTGATGGAGTAAGAAAAGTGGTGTCTTTTGCTAACGTGGTTAGCTAATAGATTTACATAGTGTCTTCCCTGTAAAACATTTTAAAAATCGGACATGTTGGCTGGATTCACAAGATGTGTACCTTTCATATGCTGTATTGTACTTGTTAATGTGTGAAAGTTAAATATTTAAAAAAATATCTTTTGAATTTCGCGCCCTGCACTTGAGCTGGATGTTGTCATAAGTGTACCGACGTCGGGCTGCAGCCAAAACAGGTTAAGGGGCTTATTTCCAAGTTCAATAATGATAAGCATTGGCCATGCTGTCAATGTAGCTTGATTTGTGCTGCTTTCAAAACAACTTAACCCGGAACTGCGAAAACTTGACTTCAGTGAGTTGAAGACAACTGGGAAGTCGGGAATAAAGAAGCTCCGACTGGGAAAATACGTTTTGAACGGTCACCCAACTCTGAATTTTAAATCCGGCATCTTTCTAGAGCTACGACCTGAAGATCAATGACGTCATCGTGATTCAACCTTGTTTTTGTCAGAGTTCAGTTGTTTTGAAAGCACCATAAATCCAGAGAATGCCAGACTTGTGACGATTTGCCCATGAAGGACCGCAGCACCATCGACCTGTTCAAGTGAGCACAGCACAACAAGGTGAGTCCAAGAATGTATTGACCGTCTCCTAAAGTTGATTCAGCTGCGGGATCGGGGCACCACCAGTACAGAGCATGCTCAGCAATGGCAGGTGTGAGTGCATCTGCACGTAATGGCAGGTGTGAGTGCATCTGCACGCACAGTGAGGCGAAGACTATTGAAGGATGGCAGCAAAGAAGCCACTTCTCTCCAGGAAAAACATCAGGGACAGACTGATATTCTGCAAAAGGTACAGGGAGTGGACTGCTGAGGACTGAGACAAAGACATGTTCTCTGATGAATCCTCTTTTCGATTGTTTGGGGCATCCGGAAAATAGCTTGTCCGGAGAAGACAAGGTGAGCGCTACCATCCGTCCGGTGTCATGCCAACAGTAAAGCATCCTGAGACCATTCATGTGTGGGGTTGCTTCTCAGCCAAGGGAGTGGGCTCACTCACAATTTTGCCAAAGAACACAGCCATGAATAAAAAATGGTACCAACACATCCTCCGAGAGCAACTTCTCCCAACTATCCAGGAACAGTTTGGCGACGAACAATGCCTTTTCTAGCATGATGGCGCACCTTGCCATAAGACAAAAGTGATAACTAAGTGGCTCGGGGAACAAAACATTGATATTTTGGGTCCATGGCCAGGAAACTCCCCAGACCTTAATCCCATTGAGAACTTGTGGTCAATCCTCAAGAGGCGGGTGGACAAACAAAAACCCACAAACTCCAAGCATTGATTATGCAAGGATGTGGCCCAGAAGTTAATTGACAGCATGCCAGGGCAGATTGCAGAGGTCTTGAAAAAGAAGGGTCAACACTGCAAATGTTGACTCTCTGCATCAACTTCATGTAATTGTCAATAAAAGTCTTTGACACTTATGAAATGCTTGTAATTATACTTCAGTATTCCATAGTAACATCTGACAAAAATATCTAAAGACACTGAAGAAGCAAACTTTGTGAATATTAATATTTGTGTCATTCTCAAAACGTTTGGCCACAACTGTACTTATTGTCTTCATTGTTGGTTTGTTATTCAAGGCATCTTGGTCCAGCAGTCACAGCATTTTTGGGTCAGCGTTCGGTGGCCCCAGCCAAAACTGCAGTCGATGGTGTTGAAAATCTTGGCCTCGAAGAATGCAGTTCCAAGTAAGTGTCTACACACTGGAGCATTGTAATGAGATAAAAGGTTGTCAAAAAATGTCTCATACTCTGTTGGCTGGCTGTCTGCTTCCTGAACAGCTCTGTGATCTAAACTAGCTGGGCAGCACACGGGACAGCAGCGTGGGCAATGAATACAGCCAGGTGCTCATTACAGTCCTCACCGACAGCGCTATAGTAGAGCTCGAGTGGCACCTCCCAAGCGGCTCTATGTCGACCGGGACTGCTGCAACCTGATGGGCAAGGAGAAGACGGCAGGCATGTTCAGCCAGTGGCAGGAGCTCATCGTCCAACAGGATGTGTGGCACCTAATCCGTCGTTTTGCTGGGGGAGTGACCACAGAGAAACATCCTCTGTATGCTCTCTTTATGTAGCGGCTCCCCTTCTGCATATTGTAGCGCCTGCGGGAGGCCAAGCGAGGGGAGCCACATCAACGGGGCTCAGCGATGCCCAGGTGATGAAGAGGTTCAGCTCCAAGGAGATGGCTCGGTACTGTCGTCGCCACACACACCCGGGGCGGAGGAGACCAAGAGGCTCCTGGAGACATCACGGGCATCCTGGACCAGGCCATCTGGCAGACCCAGAGACGACAGCTGGTCTGCATTCAGGACCCCCCTGGTGTCAGCCTCTAGACCAACAAGAGCAAGGACGTGACCAAGGGAGAGTTCATCCTGCCTGGCTTTCGCTGCGCACGTGGATCCACATCCCTGGTATGTTGAAATGGGTCTCTTTTTTTGCTGTCTCTGTTTAAGGGGAACTCATTGGGGTTGAGTATCTGTTCTCCCAGACCGATGGTGACCAGAAGCTGGAGTCCAACCTCGGAAAGGACCCAGATGTCCCACCTGATCAGTTTGAGAAAGTAGAGGACAACCTGGGAGAGCTGGATGAGGAGGATAACCCCACCATCTCCTTGCAAGGCCTCGATGAGTCTCCCACCACTCAGGAAGGCTGCAGAGTGAAGGAAAAGCAGCCAACAAGTGCTCAGCATATATGTGGGAACTCCTTCGAGACTGTTGGAAAAGCATTCCAGGTGAAGTTGGTTGAGAGAATGCCAAGAGTGTGCAAAGCTGTCATCAAGGCAAAGGGTGGCTATTTGAAGAACCTCAAACAAGTCAAAATATATTTAACACTTTTTTGGTTAATACATGACTCCATGTGTTATTTCATAGTTGATGTCTTCACTATTATTCTACAATGTAGAAAATAGTAAAAATAAAGAGAAATCCTTGAATGAGTAGGTGTTCGACAACTTTTGATCGCTAGTCTACATCCTAAACAGCTCGGATTGCTTAAATTGCTTTCCTTTCATAACTATTAATCCAACCCTTCCCCATTACTCTTCTATTTCCAGGAGTACATAGGAATTGGTGAATACCTGGACAAGAGTCTGGTGAGGCTGCTGGAGGGGCCATATACAGTGGGGCAAAAAAGTATTTAGTCAGCCACCAATTGTGCAAGTTCTCCCACTTAAAAAGATGAGGCCTGTAATTTTCATCATAGGTACACTTCAACTATGACAGACAAAATGAGAAAAAAAATTCCAGAAAATCACATTGTAGGATTTTTTATGAATTTATTTGCAAATTATGGTGGAAAATAAGTATTTGGTCACCTACAAACAAGCAAGATTTCTGGCTCTTACAGACCTGTAACTTCTTCTTTAAGAGGCTCCTCTGTCCTCCACTCGTTACCTGTATTAATGGCACCTGTTTGAACTTGTTATCAGTATAAAAGACACCTGTCCACAACCTCAAACAGTCACACTCCAAACTCCACTATGGCCAAGACCAAAGAGCTGTCAAAGGACACCAGAAACAAAATTGTAGACCTGCACCAGGCTGGGAAGACTGAATCTGCAATAGGTAAGCAGCTTGGTTTGAAGAAATCAACTGTGGGAGCAATTATTAGGAAATGGAAGACATACAAGACCACTGATAATCTCCCTCGATCTGGGGCTCCACGCAAGATCTCACCCCGTGAGCAAAAACCCCAGAACCACACGGGGGGACCTAGTGAATGACCTGCAGAGAGCTGGGACCAAAGTAACAAAGCCTACCATCAGTAACACACTACGCCGCCAGGGACTCAAATCCTGCAGTGCCAGACGTGTCCCCCTGCTTAAGCCAGTACACGTCCAGGCCCGTCTGAAGTTTGCTAGAGAGCATTTGGATGATCCAGAAGAAGATTGGGAGAATGTCATATGGTCAGATGAAACCAAAATAGAACTTTTTGGTAAAAACTCAACTTGTCGTGTTTGGAGGACAAAGAATGCTGAGTTGCATCCAAACACCACCATACCTACTGTGAAGCATGGGGGTGGAAACATCACAGTATCTCCAATAGGCACATTGGAAGATTTTCCCAGAGAGCCATGATCTCCTAGAGAGAGACAAGGCGGCTGTCTCCTTCCCCGAGAGGTTCCTGGAACAGAGTCCTGCAGGGGCGCTTCAAAAATTCAAGACCTCAACCGTGAAGGGGGAAGAGAGTATGAAATGGTACGTGCTGCACATCGCACTAACTCACTTCACACAAAGCCATGAGTGTATTTCATTAACTTCTTAGGGCTGCAAGCCCGATGCCGGTACAACATCCGGGGAAATTTCATAATGACTAACTAATATACAACGTCGTCGTAACATGAAACATTCTTGAAAATGCAAGTGTCTTACATGCTTCAAAAGATTAGAATCTTGGTAATCAAACTACGTTTTCCGATTTAAAACGGCTATTAGAGAACAAATGCCATGGTTTTGTTTGAGAAGAGCGAACAACAAACATTTTCCGCCATGACAGGTTTGACAAATTCACATCTGAAGGTAAAATTATGACTTACATTCTGATATCTTGCTCTTATTTCTCTTCCCGAGGGTCCCAGTGATCAAACAAAGTGCCGTTTTCTTTGATAAAATCCATTTTTGTAGTCTAAAATGAAACACTTAGGATAACGTTTGCCTCGCGATTTCCATCTCTATCAACTTTTTACGGCGCATTCGACGCAATAACATACAGTAAACAATCGTTTATCTAGTCATGGTTGGTTTCATTGTAATCCTCTGGATGTTTGCAACCCAGCCAGACGTAACTGTTTTTTTTGCGGTGAGTATTGACCGAAGTGAGCTGATTTGACGACAACAAGCAATGACATGTTTGCGCACCAGTAATACTGGCGAAGCGTCGTTGATTGACTGTATTTCTGCCCAATGACCACAGATCTTCTTGAAATCTAGCTGGATCGATAGCCAATGAGTAGAGGTAAATGCCAGTATGTGATGTTATGGGTTGGACCACCATCCTTTGTTTGTGAAGGCATGCACAACACGCGTTCTTTCGACCATCGGACTAGTTGCACCACAGCTCATTACGCACGGAATTGTTTTGAAAGTTTTGAAAGTAGTTTTTGTAAAGTGTTATTTGTAAGATTTCATTGTAGGCATCATGGCGAACAAATCTGGAAAAGCTAAATCGAAGTCTAAATATACAGATTTGCACCAGATTATTGACGAGATTGATAGAGAAAGTGAGACGGAATTTTTGTTTGAAGAATCTGTGAGTGAATACAGTTATGATTCCAAAATTGAGGAGCTTTTTCTGCAAGGACAGGACGCAATTCTCGACCGGTAAGTGCTAATACCGTTGTTTGAAATATAAATATTATTATTTCGTTATTTTTTGCAATTTGCAATGAAATGTGTGATGAAATGTGTAAAGTACACATTGGCTATACATAGTGTATGTATGTATATATATATGCCATGTCAGATATATATATTTTCCATTTTTTATTCAAATGGAATAAAAGAGACACATGGGCACATAAGCCACGTGTGTGTGTATGTATGTATGTATATGTATATATATATATGGAATGGAATAAAACAGAAAACACATGGCCACTGCGCCTGCTACTCCTCTCCATTTTCATAAGAAATAGCAATTGGGTGCTGTTGGGGGGAGGGCAGGCCCAAAACAATGGCCGCAGTTGAATGGAACAGCACTTCACCATAGTGAAGTATTCTATACAATACATATGTTTATTTCATGTGATGATAAAAGGCTCATACAATACAAATATTTTTTTTAATGTTTTCTTTCACAGTGATAGCGGCTCCGACTGGGAGCCTCCGGTGCCAAGGTGCCCATCCCCCACTGAAGCGGGTTCATCCAGCCGGACTCCTGCTGTCTCTGGCTCCACACCTACCCCCGCCCGGCCATCTAGAGGTGGGAAGAGGGTAACAAAGAAGCGGAGGAAGGGAAGTGTGGAACCTGCTGGTAGAGAGGTAGAGGGGCAATGGCACTCTGTGCTGGAGGAAGATGTGGAGCCCCGTGCTCCAATTTTCAGACCTAAAAAGGCAACCGGGACCCCAACTGGATATGACATCGAAGTATAGCCCGATGCAACTTTTCCAACTGTTTTTCACCCCGGCAGTTGTTGATTCCCTTGTTTGCAATACTAACAAGTATGGGGCTAGGAAGCAAGCAGGAAAGAAACAGGCATGAAAGCCCATTTCCATGTCAGACATTTTCTGCTACCTTTCACTGGTAATTTACATGGGGCTGGTGAAGTTCAAAACCCTAAAGGATTACTGGAAAACATCCGAACTCTATCAACTGCCTTTCCCCCCCCACTGTCATGTCCTCTACAAGGTTTTTAAATATCTCACGGGCGCTGCACATCAGTGACCCAGAAGTTGATCAGGAGAATGACAGGAGGAGAGGCACCGCACGGTTTGACAGGCTCTGCAAAGTCAAACCTCTACCACAGCATGGTTGAGGCTTGCAAGACCCATTTTCAGCCCGCACAGAACTTGTCCATAGATGAAAGGATGGTAGCCTCAAAGGCCAGAATTGGCCTAAAACAATACATGCGTAACAAGCCAACTAAGTGGGGTTACAAGCTGTTTGTTTTGGCTGATTCTGTGTGCATACACATGCAATTTTTTTGTCTATGAGGGGAAGAACACTTGTGCGACTGGTAAGGGACTTAGCTATGACTCTGTGATGGCGTTATTGGATTTCTAACTGCTGGGGAAGGGCTACAAACTCTTTGTGGACAACTTTTACACAAGCCCTACCCTGTTTGCAGACCTGAGGAAGCGGGAGGTGTGGGCTTGTGGCACTATTCGGACCAACAGAGTGGGCTTTCCAAAGACAAAGGTAAATGACATGCCTAAGCGGGCTGAGCGGGGTACCATTCGATGGATCCGTGAAGATGGCCTGCTGTTTGTGAAGGATGGACACTAGAGAGGTGGTGATGTGCTCCACTATTCACAAGTCCTTCAATGGCGACCATGTCAGTAGGCGTGTAAAAGATGCTTTGGGTGCATGGAACAACAAAAATGTCCCCATTCCTGCAGCCATCAAGGACTACAACAAGAGCATGGGAGGTGTAGACCTATCAGACACACTGATAGGGTACTACAATGTTCTACACAAAACAAAGAAGTGGTACAAGACATTGTTTTACCACTTCATTGACATTGCTGTGGTGAATTCCTTCATCCTGCAGAAGGAAATGGCGAAGAGCTGTGGACAGCCCCCCATCACACAGCTAGCCTTCAGGGAGCTGCTCATCAAGGAGCTTGCTGCCTATCTCACAAAGTCCACTGCATCACGCTCTGCCCCCTCTACTCCTGCCTCCAGTGGTGTTCATATGCCACAGTTCATTACTGCAGGCATGACTGTGCCTCATGGCCAAAAGGCCACAGCATTTAGGCGTCGTTGTGTTCTGTGTCACATGAAGTCCCCCATCATCTGCACCACGTGTTCAGTTTGTCTCTGCTTTACCTCAGAAAGAGACTGCTATGGGACATGGCACACGCAGCAAAATATTGTGTAGAGGACTTCTAAAGGCCTGTTTTTTTTTATTGTTTTTTTTTCTAATATTTTTTTTCAACATTTTTATAATTTTTTTTGTGTGTTAGAATTGCTTTTTGATATGTTGTATATAGTTATTTGCACTGTTGTATATAGTTATAGGTCATTTCACCAATTCGGCCACTTGGGTACATTTGGGCAACTTGTGTGGGACACCTGGGTGACTTCATGCTAAATGTCATGTAGCTCACCAATTCCTGAAGTTATCAGTCTAAAACTTTGCACAACTACAGTTGCCCTCGTGTTGTCCATCTAAATTGTCCCCAGCATCCTGACTGTTTGGCTATTCCAGTACATGTGAAAGATGCTACAACAATAAAAAACAGAAAACGTATGTTTATTTCCTTGTATTTTCTTCTACCAGATCTATTGTGTTATATTCTCCTACATTCAATTAACATTTACACAAACTTCAGAGTGTTTCCTTTCAAATGATACCAAGAATATACATATCCTTGCTTCTGGAGCTGAGCTACAGGCAGTTAGATTAGGGTATGTTTTCAGGCGGAAATTGAGAACAAGGGTTGCAGCCATAAAAGGTTAAAAAGGCAATGCTAGCAAATATTAATTGAGTGAATGTAAACTTCTGACCCACTGGGAATGTGATGAAATAAATAATTCTCTACTATTATTCTGACATTTCACATTAAAATAAAGTGGTGATCTTAACTGACCTAAGACAGGGAATTCTTACTTGGATTAAATGTCAGGAATTGTGAAAAACTGAGTTTAAATGTATTTGGCTAACTTCCGACATCAACTGTACATTTTTAGGATTGTGTGTTTTGTATTGTTAGGAATTGCTGCACCTGCAATAACATGTGTATGTGACAAACTAATTTGCTAACCAACTGCTGATTGACAACCAAATATCTAAATTTCCCCTTGTGTATTTTACTATTCTAACACGAAGTGACTGTTAAAATAATTATCAATGGTCGGTGGACCCCTAGCTACTGCTTATGTCGATTATGCCTGCAGCCCACTGTGGTTTTGAGTCATAGCGCAATTCCAACCTCCCTGGAAGTAATCTATGATTGGGCAAGTCATGTACTTGGAAATTATCATTTACGGGGGTGTGGTTCTATTTTTTCAACTAATATAATTTACTTTCAATCCATGTCAAATTCTGCATACTGATTATTTCCATTCAAAATGAAGTTACTGATGTAGAATGTAAACAGGTCTCAATTTAATTCTGAATGGACCCCAATCTGGCTTGGTCAACTTTTTGAAGCACTAGGGGACATTTTTCCATATAGTTAGCCGTTAACTGTCTGGAAAACTCGTCCTAAGTGTCATCGCCATACTTATCCCAAAGTCATTTTCCTTATCAGAATGCCGAAAAGAGGGCCCCAACTTTTGATGACATTGCCTCAGTTGTTAAAAAGGCTAGGCCTCTCACCAGACGAAGTTACAGCAGCGGGCTACGAGCAGGAAAATTGATTATTTTCTGTGCTGGTCATTGAACTGGAAAGGTCAAACACCCGCAGCTTTCGTTGTCAACTCTACGCAACCCCCTTCTCCGTCTCCCAGATTGCTCCATCACTACCCCAGCAAGTATACACCACACGCCTGCTGCCTTGAACACCAGCACAAGCAGCTGAAATTCTAACAGTTGATCCCACTAACGTATCCCACCTTCCACCCCAAGCCTGGAGACAATGTTTGCAGGTAGTTCCTCGTCATGTGAGGACTGGAAGGCGGAGCAAAAGCAATGGATTCAAAAGGGATCCCAGTCTTCCTCGCTGTTCACCAAAACTAAGGGTGCGGTACTATGCAGGGAAGGAAGCACCAGGGCTCCAACAAAGGGAGTACGAGTTGCTGCATCAGCCTCATACTGTGCTAACACACTAGTTTAGTTTCCACTGTCCCCTACACCCACGGCAACAGCAGCAAGCAAGGGATTTCATCCGATCAGCTCCCTCAATTATAGATGAGATGTCCAGGCGAAAGACTGAAACACCTGGCAAAGTATACTCATGACCAATAACCCACCACCACCCCCAAATGCATCATTCATACCAGTGTACCAACCTCGCAACTTGGCACAAGTGAAGAACCCAATTCGTCAAGCAAGGGACGTCACTGTTTTGGACCGGGATGAGTTGGTGGCAACCCATATGGGTGACATTCTCCCTGGATTTGTCACCCGTATGGAGACTTCACCCGCAACCCTTCTGGTGGTGGCAGCACCAGAAATGGTTGACGAGGCCAAGGCAGTCATTAAAAGCAAATACTTTTCACCATGACACCACATTTGACCTGGAAAATTATGTTTCACCCCTTGTTTTCCGTCATGTAGTGTTTCAAGAGGCACCCGTCCTTCAGGCACATGGAAAATCTGTTATTTCGCACCACCCTTTCACTCCTTCCAACTATCAACAGCAATCTTCTGCACAGACCGTGAGGCGGCTATTGAGGGAGTAATCCAGTCTGTGCTGCCGCAAGCCAGGATTGTCAATTGCTGGAACCACATCTCGAACAATGTGAAGCACAAGATCGGGTCACAGTGTTCAAGCTGTGGCTGATAACCAGCAGGCCATCAAAGAGCTCTTGGCCTCGAAATCAAGGAGTGACTACAAATGCACATTGGAGAGAGTGTGTATGTGTCCCCTGGCGCCCTGATTTCGAGGCTTATTTCCATCAGTCGCTGTCCGACGCCATGGACAAGAGCACTAATGTGCTAAACAGCTTGGGCATCCAGTCAGATGGAATTACTAACAACTGCTCAGAGAGCTTCAATGCTGTCCTCAAGGCATTGGTTGGATGGAAGGTCAGAGTAGATACATTGGTTTATCTACTCTACCAACTCCAAACCAATGCCTTGAGGGAAGTGCTGGGGGGATACTGTAACCTAGGGAATTTCCACCTGACCCGAGTGCCATGAGCAATTCCAGGCGAATGCCCATCAGTTTCCCCTACCAGGTCGGAGGACGACATGGTGTCCTTTGCGGAAGGCATCCAGTCCTGTGTGGCATGGGAAAAGGTTGACATGGTAGAAACTGGAGTGGAGGCCTTGGCCAGGATGATTGTGGCAAAAGGACGAATCCTCCTGGTGCCAAGCACCCCATCATTCCTCTACCAGGGCTTCTCAGACAAGCAGCACGTCATTACTCGGTTGCCAACAGAGACGTGCTCCTGCTCTGCATCGGACAGTGCCCAGAAGTGTCCACCGACTGGCAGCTGTACTGGCCTTTGACAGAAGTGTGGACAGTCCTATGCCAATAAAGCTGAGGATAAGGCATCTGGGCGCAAAATGCTCTGGCCATAAGTGTGCCACCAAGGAGCATGTCCAGACAGCCGCCAAACGCCAGGAAGAACAAGCTACCGTTGATCAACAGGTCCGTCTTATTTTGGTATGTCAAAATGTTGACCATTTTACTAAGCCATGTGGTCCTCATGGGTTTTATGTATATCTGTGAACCCTAAATGCAGTACTGTCCCAAACTGACCTGTCACCATTATTCAATAGGGTGACCAATTCCAACACTGTCTGAGAAACACTCCAGCAGGGATGACGAATTGGAGAATAGAGTAAGTGGAATGTGACTGTTACATTCTGCATGTTGATCATCTGTACAGTCAGACAGTTGACACCATTGTTATTACCATAATGTTTGTATAGGTGAAACTGTGGGCAGGGCAACCGCAAGGATTTTGTTGGAGGAAACCATTGCCATTCTGCACCTTCAGGACTTCCTTACGTTGAAGTCCAATGAGTGGCTTAGTGGGGAGGTATGTTCAGGTCGCCCACATGTTATGGTTGAATTGTATGACATTGGCCATGGTTGCAGTTGGTATGAAGTACAATTAGACTGTATTGCCTGGGCATCATGTCAACTTTGACCAACCATATGCCATGGTTGGCAGGTAGGACGGCGGACGTAAAGGTAACGTAAAGGTAATGGCGGACTGAACGAAGTTATGTAGAGCACCTCAAGATAAAACATAATATTCGAAATATCTGCTAAATTAGACTAAAATATTAGCACTAAATAATCTGGTGGGTGATAACCTTCAATCTGGATAATAACACAAAACAAATCCTAAGATTAGAGACATTTATCGACAAACAAGCAACACCCAAACATGACGGAGAGTAAGACAGGGGAACCGATTCAAAAACGAAAACGTGACTCCTCAACCGACACTGATGATTTAATATTCTCACCACCGGCAATGGTAAAGGTCGAAACCGATCTGTTAAAATCAATAAATGACAAACTGGGTATACTTGAATTAGTTAGTAAAGATATAAAAGAGTTGAAGGCAAGCCTAGAGATGAGTGATGAAAAAGCTGCGACATTGGAGAAGGAAACACACGCGCTAAAAGGGACAGTCAATAAAATTGAAACCGAAATGAATGAAATTAAAAAGGAGAACACCGTTCTGAAGGAATGCTTACTAGACATACAAACTAGATCCATGAGAGAGAATTTGGTACTTACAGGTATCCAAGAGAAAGAAGGAGAGGTTCCTGAATCTGTAGTTAGAGTTCCTTTTTGCAGCGCTTCAGATTCCACGCGAAGTTATCGATAAGATCCAACTTGAACGTGTACACCGCCTCGGACAGAGAGGGCAGAGGTACGAACGCCCAATCGTTGCCAAATTTGCTTCATTTAAAGATAAAATAATGGTTAAAAGCCTGGGTAAAAGACTTGCTGGGACCAAAATTGGCATGAATGATCAGTTTCCGAAAGAAATTGCAGAACGGCGCAAAGTTCTGTATCCAATTTTCAAAGAAAATAGATTAAAAGCGAAACGAGTAGCTCTCGTCGTTGATAAACTATATATTGATAACCAGTTGTTCAGAGACACAAAGACTACTCCATGGTTATTTTAAAAATTACAAAGTTCTCATAGATGAGGAAAATAAACACAATTCAAGCCCGGTTATTGATTGTAACAATACAATACAAAATATAGCTTTTCTATAAATCTTCATATATAACTAATTGAACACAAGCACTATTTCTACATAGTGAAGATAAAAACTAAGTAAACAGAAGGCACAGTATGTGTGGATGGTGTGGTGTGTGTTTATTTTTATTTGTTATGTTTGGAAAGTTGAGTGAGTGAGTAATGAAATAGTTGCATATCCCAGAGCCAGTGTATTGCTGTGGGCTGATTTGGGATGGACATTCTGTTTGTTTCTGTGTTGGCCGGGTATGGTTCTCAATCAGGGACAGCTGTCTATCGTTGTATCTGATTGGGAATCCTACTTAGGCAGCCTTTTTTCCCCCTTTTGGTAGTTGTGGATAGTTGTCTTCGTTTGTGCATGTATAGCCTTACGGAGCTTCACGTTCGTTTTTGTTGTATTTTTGTTTTGTTGGCGACATTTGCAAAAAAGAAAAATGTACGCTCACCACGCTGCACATTGGTCCATTCCATACGACGATCGTGACAAATTGACATTGACTTAAGTGAAAAGAGATGATTTTATTATGGACCACGTTCTGGCAGGGAATATCCTGCATGGAGATAAGGTGGTGAGGTAAATGAATGTCCGCAGAGTTGCTTTTGTGTCATGGTTCTAAATAAGAGGCTAGAGGGGTCAATGTGTGGAGATCTGCCACCTTCCTGACAAAAGACGGCCTGCCCCACCATGTAACTGTATCTTCATTCCTCTTCCTGTAGACCAGTCTGGAGCAGCGCAGTTGCTTGATTGGAGCCTGCAATGTGGCAAACTACCACTGGATACTCTTGGTAAACTGCACAAGATGGACCATTTAGTGAGAGATTAGACAGTACTACACTTGAATATGTTATGATTGAGGCCATTTTGATATACTGACTTGGTATTACTGCTTGCATTTAGTATGTCCATCGCAGGACCCACTCTGCCATTGTCCTGGACCCTACTGGTTGCCCTAACGCGGAGTGCCATATGCGCGAGAACCTGGTCAGGCACGGTAAATCTGGTGTTGTAAAAATACTTGAAAGTAGTTGGGGTATTTGACAACTTTTACTTTACTACATTCCTAAAGAAAATAATGTAGTTTTTACTCGATACATTTTCCCTGGCACCCAAAAGTCATGGTTACATTTTGAATGCTTAGCAGGACAGGAAAATGTTAGAAAGTATGCACCTATCAAGAGAACATCCCTGGGTCATCCCTACTGCCGCTGATCTGGGGGATTCACGACACACAAATGCTTTGTTTGTAAATTGTGTTTGACTGTGCTTCTGGCCATCTGTAAATTAAAAAATAATCTTGCCTTCTAGTTTGCTTAATATAATATTATTTATCATTTAACTTTTACGTTTTTATACTTAAGTATATGTAAAACCAAACACTGACCTTTACATTTTCTATTAACGCATCTTTACTTTTACTCAAGTATGATCCACAGATCTTCATTGTAAAGGGTTTAAACACTGTTTCCCATGCTTGTTCAATGAACCATTAATGAATATGCAACTATGGAACGGTCGTTAATTAAGGTCACAGTTATGAAAACTTAGGACACTAAAGAGGCCTTTCTACTGACTTTGAAAAACACAAAGAAAGATGCCCAGGGTCCCTGCTCATCTGCATGAACGTGAAGGAGGCATGAGGACTGCAGATGTGGCCAGGGCAATAAATTGCAATGTCCGTACTGTGGAGACACCTAAGACAGTGCTACAGGGAGACAGGACGGACAGCTGATCGTCCTCGCAGTGGCAGACCACGTGTTACACCTGTACAGGATTGGTACATCCGAACATCACACCTGCGGGACATGTACAGGATGGCAACAACTGCCCGAGTTACTCTCCATCAGTGCTCAGACTGTCTGAGGGCTTGTAGGCCTGTTGTAAGGCAGGTCTTCACCAGACATCACCGGCAACAACGTCACCTATGGGCACAAACCAACTGCTCTTAAATGCAAGTAAAACTAAATGCATGCTCTTCAACCGATCGATGCCCGCACCTGCCCGCCCATCCAGCATCACTACTCTGGACGGTTCTGACTTAGAATATGTGGACAGCTACAAATACCTAGGTGTCTGGCTAGACTGTAAACTCTCCTTCCAGACTCACATTAAAGCATCTCCAATCCTAAATTAAATCTAGAATTGGCTTCCTATTTCGCAGCAAAGCATCCTTCACTCATGCTGCCAAATTTAACCTCGTAAAACTGACCATCCTACCGATCCTCGACTTCGGCGATGTCATTTACAAAATAGCCTCCAACTCTACTCAACAAATTGGATGCAGTCGATCACAGTGCCATCTGTTTTGTAACCAAAGCCCCATATACTACCCACCATTGCGACCTGTACGCTCTCGTTGTCTTGCCCTCGCTTCATACTGGTCGCCAAACCCACTGGCTCCAGGTCATCTACAAGTCTCCTCAAGGTAAAGCCCCGCCTTATCTCAGCTCACTGGTCACCATAGCAGCACCCACCCGTAGCATGCGCTCCATCAGGTATATGTCACTAGTCACCCCCGAAGCCAATTCCTCCTTTGGCCGCCTTTCCTTCCAGTTCTCTGCTGCCAATGACTGGAACAAACTGCAAAAATCACTGAAGCTGGAGACTCATATCTCCCTTACTAGCTTTAAGCACCAGCTGTCAGAGCAGCTCACAGATCACTGCACATAGCCCATTGTCACGTTCTGACCTTTATTTCCTTTGTTTTGTCTTTATTTAGTATGGTCAGGGCGTGAGTTGGGGTGGGCAGTCTGTTTTTCTATGTTGGGGTTTTGTGTTCGGCCTGGTATGTTTCTCAGAGGCAGCTGTCAATCGTTGTCCCTGATTGAGAATCATACTTAGGTAGCCTGGGTTTCACTTTTGGTTTGTGGGTGTTTTTCTTCCGTGTCAGTGTTTGTCTCCACACAGTACTGTTTCGTGTGTTTTGTTTAGTGTTCTGAGTTTAATTAAAAACATCATGAACACTTACTACGCTGCGCTTTGGTCCTCCTCTTTCTCCCGAAGACGATCGTTACACCCATCTGTAAATAGCCCATCTAACTACCCCATACTGTATTTATTTATCTTGCTCCTTTGCACTCCAGTATCTCTACTTGCACATTCATCTTCTGCATATCAATCACTCGTGTTTAATTGGTATATTGTAATTCCTTTGCCACCATGGCCTATTTATTGCATTCATTTGCACACACTGTATTTAGACTTTTTCAACGTTTAACTGTGTTGTATGTGTCAAACTGCTTTGCTTTATTCTTGGCCAGGTCGCAGTTGTAAATCAGAACTTGTTCTCAACTAGCCTACCTGGTTAAATATAGGTGAAAAAAATTTGTTAATAAAGCCACATATAGATCATGTTTGTTATTTGTTTTCTTCAGTAAGGCAGCGCCAAAATGCAGGTGTTTCAGCCTAGCACACTGCTTTCTGTGGTGGGGCAAGCCAACTGAAAATAGAGCGTTGCGGCGTGATTGGCTCAGTGTTCTGTCACTCATGGGGACACTACGTCACCGCCAAGTCTAAGGGTAGAGCTAGAACATTTTAGCCCCTTGGGTACTGCCAGAGAGTTACATTTGAAGTGCCAATCCAAGAAGGCTCAAGGTCATTGGCCACAGACATAACGTGATTCAACATGCTTTTATTGGACTGATCATGTCAACATCTTAGCCAGCAGTCATCATCATGAATCAAGTCGACAATCTACTGGCAAATCCCTTTCAAACCTTGTCATAGATAAAATGTATCGGTGCTCATCGGCCATCAATATTACACAAGTTGGAAATTGCAAATTCAACCATGAGAGGTTTGGAAGGAATCAGTGACAGTGGCTAACGTTAACTGCAAGCATTGCAAAGCAATCACTAGCCAGCTATTCAGTGGAGCCAAATCTGGGATTAACCTGTTATGGCTGCAAGGGGCAGTATTGAGTAGCCAGTTAAATCGTGCCCATTTCAAACGGCCTCGTACTCAATTCTTGCTCGTACAATATGCATATTATTATTACTATTGGATAGAAAACACTCTAGTTTCTAAAACCGTTTGAATTATTTCTCTGAGTGAAACAGAACTCATTCTGCAGCACATTTCCTGACCAGGAAGTGGAATGTCAGAAATCGATGCTCTGTTCAACTTCCTGCCTATACATGGGCATGATACGTAAGAGTCTACGTACACTTCATACACCTTCCCCTGGTTGTCAAGAGGCGGTGAGAGAAGAAATTTCGTGTTTATCTTGGTCTTAGGTGGAATTAAAGCTCTTTGTATGACGTGACCGTCCATTTCCTGTGTCTGGAGCACGCGAAAGGGGACATGGATTTGCCTTCTGTTTAGCTGTCGTTATGGACGACTAACATCTCCGGTTTAGATTTTATTTGATACATGTGACCATATCATCGTAAAGTATGTTTTTTCAATATAGTTTAATCAGATTATTGAAATTTTTTCGGGAGTTTTGCCGTGTTCCGTTCTCTGACTTTGTTGACGTTGGAGAGATCCGTGCCACTTGGCAAGTGCCCATGCTAAATCAAGAGGGAAATTTGCCGTTCCAGATCCAAACAACGACTGTTCTGGACAAAGGACACCTTGTCCAACATTCTGACGGAAGATCACCAAAAGTAAGAAACATTTTATGATGCTATTTCTAATATCTGTCATGCATGTGAACTGGTCGTCGGCGCCCAAGTGTTTCTGGCTATTGTGGCTACGCTAATATAACGCTATATTGTGTTTTCGCTGTAAAACACTTGATAAATCGGAAATATTGTCTGGAATCACAAGATGCCTGTCTTTCAATTGCTGTACACTATGTATTTTTCAGAAATGTTTTATGATGAGTATTTAGTTATTTGGCGTTGGTGTCTGTAATTTCTCTGTCTGCTTTCGGTGCAATTTCTGACTGTAGCTGCAATGTAAACTATGATTTATACCTGAAATATGCACATTTTTCTAACAAAACATATGCTATACAATAAATATGTTATCAGACTGTCATCTGATGAAGTTGTTTCTTGGTTAGTGGCTATTTATATCTTTATTTGGTCGAATTTGTGATAGCTACTGATGGAGTAAAAAACTGATGGAGTAAGAAAAGTGGTGTCTTTTGCTAACGTGGTTAGCTAATAGATTTACATAGTGTCTTCCCTGTAAAACATTTTAAAAATCGGACATGTTGGCTGGATTCACAAGATGTGTACCTTTCATATGCTGTATTGTACTTGTTAATGTGTGAAAGTTAAATATTTAAAAAAATATCTTTTGAATTTCGCGCCCTGCACTTGAGCTGGATGTTGTCATAAGTGTACCGACGTCGGGCTGCAGCCAAAACAGGTTAAGGGGCTTATTTCCAAGTTCAATAATGATAAGCATTGGCCATGCTGTCAATGTAGCTTGATTTGTGCTGCTTTCAAAACAACTTAACCCGGAACTGCGAAAACTTGACTTCAGTGAGTTGAAGACAACTGGGAAGTCGGGAATAAAGAAGCTCCGACTGGGAAAATACGTTTTGAACGGTCACCCAACTCTGAATTTTAAATCCGGCATCTTTCTAGAGCTACGACCTGAAGATCAATGACGTCATCGTGATTCAACCTTGTTTTTGTCAGAGTTCAGTTGTTTTGAAAGCACCATAAATCCAGAGAATGCCAGACTTGTGACGATTTGCCCATGAAGGACCGCAGCACCATCGACCTGTTCAAGTGAGCACAGCACAACAAGGTGAGTCCAAGAATGTATTGACCGTCTCCTAAAGTTGATTCAGCTGCGGGATCGGGGCACCACCAGTACAGAGCATGCTCAGCAATGGCAGGTGTGAGTGCATCTGCACGTAATGGCAGGTGTGAGTGCATCTGCACGCACAGTGAGGCGAAGACTATTGAAGGATGGCAGCAAAGAAGCCACTTCTCTCCAGGAAAAACATCAGGGACAGACTGATATTCTGCAAAAGGTACAGGGAGTGGACTGCTGAGGACTGAGACAAAGACATGTTCTCTGATGAATCCTCTTTTCGATTGTTTGGGGCATCCGGAAAATAGCTTGTCCGGAGAAGACAAGGTGAGCGCTACCATCCGTCCGGTGTCATGCCAACAGTAAAGCATCCTGAGACCATTCATGTGTGGGGTTGCTTCTCAGCCAAGGGAGTGGGCTCACTCACAATTTTGCCAAAGAACACAGCCATGAATAAAAAATGGTACCAACACATCCTCCGAGAGCAACTTCTCCCAACTATCCAGGAACAGTTTGGCGACGAACAATGCCTTTTCTAGCATGATGGCGCACCTTGCCATAAGACAAAAGTGATAACTAAGTGGCTCGGGGAACAAAACATTGATATTTTGGGTCCATGGCCAGGAAACTCCCCAGACCTTAATCCCATTGAGAACTTGTGGTCAATCCTCAAGAGGCGGGTGGACAAACAAAAACCCACAAACTCCAAGCATTGATTATGCAAGGATGTGGCCCAGAAGTTAATTGACAGCATGCCAGGGCAGATTGCAGAGGTCTTGAAAAAGAAGGGTCAACACTGCAAATGTTGACTCTCTGCATCAACTTCATGTAATTGTCAATAAAAGTCTTTGACACTTATGAAATGCTTGTAATTATACTTCAGTATTCCATAGTAACATCTGACAAAAATATCTAAAGACACTGAAGAAGCAAACTTTGTGAATATTAATATTTGTGTCATTCTCAAAACGTTTGGCCACAACTGTACTTATTGTCTTCATTGTTGGTTTGTTATTCAAGGCATCTTGGTCCAGCAGTCACAGCATTTTTGGGTCAGCGTTCGGTGGCCCCAGCCAAAACTGCAGTCGATGGTGTTGAAGATCTTGGCCTCGAAGAATGCAGTTCCAAGTAAGTGTCTACACACTGGAGCATTGTAATGAGATAAAAGGTTGTCAAAAAATGTATCTCATACTCTGTCTGGCTGGCTGTCTGCTTCCTGAACAGCTCTGTGATCTAAACTAGCTGGGCAGCACACGGGACAGCAGCGTGGGCAATGAATACAGCCAGGTGCTCATTACAGTCCTCACCGACAGCGCTATAGTAGAGCTCGAGTGGCACCTCCCAAGCGGCTCTATGTCGACCGGGACTGCTGCAACCTGATGGGCAAGGAGAAGACGGCAGGCATGTTCAGCCAGTGGCAGGAGCTCATCGTCCAACAGGATGTGTGGCACCTAATCCGTCGTTTTGCTGGGGGAGTGACCACAGAGAAACATCCTCTGTATGCTCTCTTTATGTAGCGGCTCCCCTTCTGCATATTGTAGCGCCTGCGGGAGGCCAAGCGAGGGGAGCCACATCAACGGGGCTCAGCGATGCCCAGGTGATGAAGAGGTTCAGCTCCAAGGAGATGGCTCGGTACTGTCGTCGCCACACACACCCGGGGCGGAGGAGACCAAGAGGCTCCTGGAGACATCACGGGCATCCTGGACCAGGCCATCTGGCAGACCCAGAGACGACAGCTGGTCTGCATTCAGGACCCCCCTGGTGTCAGCCTCTAGACCAACAAGAGCAAGGACGTGACCAAGGGAGAGTTCATCCTGCCTGGCTTTCGCTGCGCACGTGGATCCACATCCCTGGTATGTTGAAATGGGTCTCTTTTTTTGCTGTCTCTGTTTAAGGGGAACTCATTGGGGTTGAGTATCTGTTCTCCCAGACCGATGGTGACCAGAAGCTGGAGTCCAACCTCGGAAAGGACCCAGATGTCCCACCTGATCAGTTTGAGAAAGTAGAGGACAACCTGGGAGAGCTGGATGAGGAGGATAACCCCACCATCTCCTTGCAAGGCCTCGATGAGTCTCCCACCACTCAGGAAGGCTGCAGAGTGAAGGAAAAGCAGCCAACAAGTGCTCAGCATATATGTGGGAACTCCTTCGAGACTGTTGGAAAAGCATTCCAGGTGAAGTTGGTTGAGAGAATGCCAAGAGGTCATCAAGGCAAAGGGTGGCTATTTGAAGAACCTCAAACAAGTCAAAATATATTTAACACTTTTTTGGTTAATACATGACTCCATGTGTTATTTCATAGTTGATGTCTTCACTATTATTCTACAATGTAGAAAATAGTAAAAATAAAGAGAAATCCTTGAATGAGTAGGTGTTCGACAACTTTTGATCGCTAGTCTACATCCTAAACAGCTCGGATTGCTTAAATTGCTTTCCTTTCATAACTATTAATCCAACCCTTCCCCATTACTCTTCTATTTCCAGGAGTACATAGGAATTGGTGAATACCTGGACAAGAGTCTGGTGAGGCTGCTGGAGGGGCCATATACAGTGGGGCAAAAAAGTATTTAGTCAGCCACCAATTGTGCAAGTTCTCCCACTTAAAAAGATGAGGCCTGTAATTTTCATCATAGGTACACTTCAACTATGACAGACAAAATGAGAAAAAAAATTCCAGAAAATCACATTGTAGGATTTTTTATGAATTTATTTGCAAATTATGGTGGAAAATAAGTATTTGGTCACCTACAAACAAGCAAGATTTCTGGCTCTTACAGACCTGTAACTTCTTCTTTAAGAGGCTCCTCTGTCCTCCACTCGTTACCTGTATTAATGGCACCTGTTTGAACTTGTTATCAGTATAAAAGACACCTGTCCACAACCTCAAACAGTCACACTCCAAACTCCACTATGGCCAAGACCAAAGAGCTGTCAAAGGACACCAGAAACAAAATTGTAGACCTGCACCAGGCTGGGAAGACTGAATCTGCAATAGGTAAGCAGCTTGGTTTGAAGAAATCAACTGTGGGAGCAATTATTAGGAAATGGAAGACATACAAGACCACTGATAATCTCCCTCGATCTGGGGCTCCACGCAAGATCTCACCCCGTGAGCAAAAACCCCAGAACCACACGGGGGGACCTAGTGAATGACCTGCAGAGAGCTGGGACCAAAGTAACAAAGCCTACCATCAGTAACACACTACGCCGCCAGGGACTCAAATCCTGCAGTGCCAGACGTGTCCCCCTGCTTAAGCCAGTACACGTCCAGGCCCGTCTGAAGTTTGCTAGAGAGCATTTGGATGATCCAGAAGAAGATTGGGAGAATGTCATATGGTCAGATGAAACCAAAATAGAACTTTTTGGTAAAAACTCAACTTGTCGTGTTTGGAGGACAAAGAATGCTGAGTTGCATCCAAACACCACCATACCTACTGTGAAGCATGGGGGTGGAAACATCACAGTATCTCCAATAGGCACATTGGAAGATTTTCCCAGAGAGCCATGATCTCCTAGAGAGAGACAAGGCGGCTGTCTCCTTCCCCGAGAGGTTCCTGGAACAGAGTCCTGCAGGGGCGCTTCAAAAATTCAAGACCTCAACCGTGAAGGGGGAAGAGAGTATGAAATGGTACGTGCTGCACATCGCACTAACTCACTTCACACAAAGCCATGAGTGTATTTCATTAACTTCTTAGGGCTGCAAGCCCGATGCCGGTACAACATCCGGGGAAATTTCATAATGACTAACTAATATACAACGTCGTCGTAACATGAAACATTCTTGAAAATGCAAGTGTCTTACATGCTTCAAAAGATTAGAATCTTGGTAATCAAACTACGTTTTCCGATTTAAAACGGCTATTAGAGAACAAATGCCATGGTTTTGTTTGAGAAGAGCGAACAAACATTTTCCGCCATGACAGGTTTGACAAATTCACATCTGAAGGTAAAATTATGACTTACATTCTGATATCTTGCTCTTATTTCTCTTCCCGAGGGTCCCAGTGATCAAACAAAGTGCCGTTTTCTTTGATAAAATCCATTTTTGTAGTCTAAAATGAAACACTTAGGATAACGTTTGCCTCGCGATTTCCATCTCTATCAACTTTTTACGGCGCATTCGACGCAATAACATACAGTAAACAATCGTTTATCTAGTCATGGTTGGTTTCATTGTAATCCTCTGGATGTTTGCAACCCAGCCAGACGTAACTGTTTTTTTTGCGGTGAGTATTGACCGAAGTGAGCTGATTTGACGACAACAAGCAATGACATGTTTGCGCACCAGTAATACTGGCGAAGCGTCGTTGATTGACTGTATTTCTGCCCAATGACCACAGATCTTCTTGAAATCTAGCTGGATCGATAGCCAATGAGTAGAGGTAAATGCCAGTATGTGATGTTATGGGTTGGACCACCATCCTTTGTTTGTGAAGGCATGCACAACACGCGTTCTTTCGACCATCGGACTAGTTGCACCACAGCTCATTACGCACGGAATTGTTTTGAAAGTTTTGAAAGTAGTTTTTGTAAAGTGTTATTTGTAAGATTTCATTGTAGGCATCATGGCGAACAAATCTGGAAAAGCTAAATCGAAGTCTAAATATACAGATTTGCACCAGATTATTGACGAGATTGATAGAGAAAGTGAGACGGAATTTTTGTTTGAAGAATCTGTGAGTGAATACAGTTATGATTCCAAAATTGAGGAGCTTTTTCTGCAAGGACAGGACGCAATTCTCGACCGGTAAGTGCTAATACCGTTGTTTGAAATATAAATATTATTATTTCGTTATTTTTTGCAATTTGCAATGAAATGTGTGATGAAATGTGTAAAGTACACATTGGCTATACATAGTGTATGTATGTATATATATATGCCATGTCAGATATATATATTTTCCATTTTTTATTCAAATGGAATAAAAGAGACACATGGGCACATAAGCCACGTGTGTGTGTATGTATGTATGTATATGTATATATATATATGGAATGGAATAAAACAGAAAACACATGGCCACTGCGCCTGCTACTCCTCTCCATTTTCATAAGAAATAGCAATTGGGTGCTGTTGGGGGGAGGGCAGGCCCAAAACAATGGCCGCAGTTGAATGGAACAGCACTTCACCATAGTGAAGTATTCTATACAATACATATGTTTATTTCATGTGATGATAAAAGGCTCATACAATACAAATATTTTTTTTAATGTTTTCTTTCACAGTGATAGCGGCTCCGACTGGGAGCCTCCGGTGCCAAGGTGCCCATCCCCCACTGAAGCGGGTTCATCCAGCCGGACTCCTGCTGTCTCTGGCTCCACACCTACCCCCGCCCGGCCATCTAGAGGTGGGAAGAGGGTAACAAAGAAGCGGAGGAAGGGAAGTGTGGAACCTGCTGGTAGAGAGGTAGAGGGGCAATGGCACTCTGTGCTGGAGGAAGATGTGGAGCCCCGTGCTCCAATTTTCAGACCTAAAAAGGCAACCGGGACCCCAACTGGATATGACATCGAAGTATAGCCCGATGCAACTTTTCCAACTGTTTTTCACCCCGGCAGTTGTTGATTCCCTTGTTTGCAATACTAACAAGTATGGGGCTAGGAAGCAAGCAGGAAAGAAACAGGCATGAAAGCCCATTTCCATGTCAGACATTTTCTGCTACCTTTCACTGGTAATTTACATGGGGCTGGTGAAGTTCAAAACCCTAAAGGATTACTGGAAAACATCCGAACTCTATCAACTGCCTTTCCCCCCCCACTGTCATGTCCTCTACAAGGTTTTTAAATATCTGCACATCAGTGACCCAGAAGTTGATCAGGAGAATGACAGGAGGAGAGGCACCGCAAGGTTTGACAGGCTCTGCAAAATCAAACCTCTACCACAGCATGGTTGAGGCTTGCAAGACCCATTTTCAGCCCGCACAGAACTTGTCCATAGATGAAAGGATGGTAGCCTCAAAGGCCAGAATTGGCCTAAAACAATACATGCGTAACAAGCCAACTAAGTGGGGTTACAAGCTGTTTGTTTTGGCTGATTGTGTGCATACACATGCACATTTTTTGTCTATGAGGGGAAGAACACTTGTGCGACTGGTAAGGGACTTAGCTATGACTCTGTGATGGCGTTATTGGATTTCCAACTGCTGGGGAAGGGCTACAAACTCTGTGGACAACTTTTACACAAGCCCTACCCTGTTTGCAGACCTGAGGAAGCGGGAGGTGTGGGCTTGTGGCACTATTCGGACCAACAGAGTGGGCTTTCCAAAGACAAAGGTAAATGACATGCCTAAGCGGGCTGAGCGGGGTACCATGCGATGGATCCGTGAAGATGGCCTGCTGTTTGTGAAGGATGGACACTAGAGAGGTGGTGATGTGCTCCACTATTCACAAGTCCTTCAATGGCGACCATGTCAGTAGGCGTGTAAAAGATGCTTTGGGTGCATGGAACAACAAAAATGTCCCCATTCCTGCAGCCATCAAGGACTACAACAAGAGCATGGGAGGTGTAGACCTATCAGACGCACTGATAGGGTACTACAATGTTCTACACAAAACAAAGAAGTGGTACAAGACATTGTTTTACCACTTCATTGACATTGCTGTGGTGAATTCCTTCATCCTGCAGAAGGAAATGGCGAAGAGCTGTGGACAGCCCCCCATGACACAGCTAGCCTTCAGGGAGCTGCTCATCAAGGAGCTTGCTGCCTATCGCACAAAGTCCACTGCATCACGCTCTGCCCCCTCTACCTCTGCCCCCTCTACTCCTGCCTCCAGTGGTGTTCATATGCCACAGTTCATTGACTGTGCCTCATGGCCAAAAGGCCACAGCATTTAGGTGTCGTTGTGTTCTGTGTCACATGAAGTCCCCCATCATCTGCACCACGTGTTCAGTTTGTCTCTGCTTTACCTCAGAAAGAGACTGCTATGGGACATGGCACACGCAGCAAAATATTGTGTAGAGGACTTCTAAAGGCTCTACCCCTGTTTTTTTTATTTTATTTTTTTCTAATATTTTTTTTAAACATTTTTATAATTTTTTTTGTGTGTTAGAATTGCTTTTTGATATGTTGTATATAGTTATTTGCACTGTTGTATATAGTTATAGGTCATTTCACCAATTCGGCCACTTGGGTACATTTGGGCAACTTGTGTGGGACACCTGGGTGACTTCATGCTAAATGTCATGTAGCTCACCAATTCCTGAAGTTATCAGTCTAAAACTTTGCACAACTACAGTTGCCCTCGTGTTGTCCATCTAAATTGTCCCCAGCATCCTGACTGTTTGGCTATTCCAGTACATGTGAAAGATGCTACAACAATAAAAAACAGAAAACGTATGTTTATTTCCTTGTATTTTCTTCTACCAGATCTATTGTGTTATATTCTCCTACATTCAATTAACATTTACACAAACTTCAGAGTGTTTCCTTTCAAATGATACCAAGAATATGCATATCCTTGCTTCTGGAGCTGAGCTACAGGCAGTTAGATTAGGGTATGTTTTCAGGCGGAAATTGAGAACAAGGGTTGCAGCCATAAAAGGTTAAAAGGCAATGCTAGCAAATATTAATTGAGTGAATGTAAACTTCTGACCCACTGGGAATGTGATGAAATAAATAACTCTACTATTATTCTGACATTTCACATTAAAATAAAGTGGTGATCTTAACTGACCTAAGACAGGGAATTCTTACTTGGATTAAATGTCAGGAATTGTGAAAAACTGAGTTTAAATGTATTTGGCTAACTTCCGACATCAACTGTACATTTTTAGGATTGTGTGTTTTGTATTGTTAGGAATTGCTGCACCTGCAATAACATGTGTATGTGACAAACTAATTTGCTAACCAACTGCTGATTGACAACCAAATATCTAAATTTCCCCTTGTGTATTTTACTATTCTAACACGAAGTGACTGTTAAAATAATTATCAATGGTCGGTGGACCCCTAGCTACTGCTTATGTCGATTATGCCTGCAGCCCACTGTGGTTTTGAGTCATAGCGCAATTCCAACCTCCCTGGAAGTAATCTATGATTGGGCAAGTCATGTACTTGGAAATTATCATTTACGGGGGTGTGGTTCTATTTTTTCAACTAATATAATTTACTTTCAATCCATGTCAAATTCTGCATACTGATTATTTCCATTCAAAATGAAGTTACTGATGTAGAATGTAAACAGGTGTCACGTTCTGACCATAGTTTTTGTGTGTTTTACTTGTTTTAGTGTTGGTCAGGACGTGAGCTGGGTGGGCATTCTGTTGTGTGTCTAGTTTGTCTGTTTCTATGTTTCTATGTTTGGCCTAATATGGTTCTCAATCAGAGGCAGGTGTTTTGTGTTGTCTCTGATTGGGAATCATATTTAGGTGGCTTGTTTTGTGTTGGGGTTTGTGGGTGGTTGTTTCCTGTCTTTGTGTTCGTTTCACCAGAGAGGACTGTTTCGGTTTGTCAAGTTTGTTATTTTTGTATTGTGTAAGTGTTCACGTTTATCGTCTGTCATTAAATCATGTTGAGCACGAACTACGCTGCGACTTGGTCCGATCCCTGCTTACACCTCTTCAGACGAAGAGGAGGATGGCTGCCGTTACAACAGGTCTCAATTTAATTCTGAATGGACCCCAATCTGGCTTGGTCAACTTTTTGAAGCACTAGGGGACATTTTTCCATATAGTTAGCCGTTAACTGTCTGGAAAACTCGTCTTAAGTGTCATCGCCATACTTATCCCAAAGTCATTTTCCTTATCAGAATGCCGAAAAGAGGGCCCCAACTTTTGATGACATTGCCTCAGTTGTTAAGGCTAGGCCTCTCACCAGACGAAGTTACAGCAGCGGGCTACGATCAGGAAAATTGATTATTTTCTGTGCTGGTCATTGAACTGGAAAGGTCAAACACCCGCAGCTTTCGTTGTCAACTCTACGCAACCCCCTTCTCCGTCTCCCAGATTGCTCCATCACTACCCCAGCAAGTATACACCACACGCCTGCTGCCTTGAACACCAGCACAAGCAGCTGAAATTCTAACAGTTGATCCCACTAACGTATCCCACCTTCCACCCCAAGCCTGGAGACAATGTTTGCAGGTAGTTCCTCGTCATGTAAGGACTGGAAGGCGGAGCAAAAGCAATGGATTCAAAAGGGATCCCAGTCTTCCTCGCTGTTCACCAAAACTAAGGGTGCGGTACTATGCAGGGAAGGAAGCACCAGGGCTCCAACAAAGGGAGTACGAGTTGCTGCATCAGCCTCATACTGTGCCAACACACTACTTTAGTTTCCGCTGTCCCCTACACCCACGGCAACAGCAGCAAGCAAGGGATTTCATCCGATCAGCTCCCTCAATTATAGATGAGATGTCCAGGCGAAAGACTGAAACACCTGGCAAAGTATACTCATGACCAATAACCCACCACCACCCCCAAATGCATCATTCATACCAGTGTACCAACCTCGCAACTTGGCACAAGTGAAGAACCCAATTCGTCAAGCAAGGGACGTCACTGTTTTGGACCGGGATGAGTTGGTGGCAACCCATATGGGTGACATTCTCCCTGGATTTGTCACCCGTATGGAGACAATTATGTTTCACCCCTTGTTTTCCGTCATGTAGCGTTTCAAGAGGCACCCGTCCTTCAGGCACATGGAAAACCAGTTATTTCGCACCATCCTTTCACTCCTTCCCCAAATATCAACAGCAATCTTCTGCACAGACCGTGAGGCGGCTATTGAGGGAGCAATCCAGTCTGTGCTGCCGCAAGCCAGGATTGTCAATTGCTGGAACCACATCTCGAACAATGTGAAGCACAAGATGGGGTCAGAGTGTTCCCAAGCGGCCATCAAAGAGCTCTTGGCCTCGAAATCAAGGAGTGACTACGAATGCACATTGGAGAGAGTGTGTATGTGTCCCCTGGCGCCCTGATTTCGAGGCTTATTTCCATCAGTCGCTGTCCGACGCCATGGACAAGAGCACTAATGTGCTAAACAGCTTGGGCATCCAGTCAGACGGAATTACTAACAACTGCTTAGAGAGCTTCAATGCTGTCCTCAAAGCATTGGTTGGATGGAAGGTCAGAGTAAGTAAACCAATGTATCTACTCTACCAACTCCAAACCAATGCCTTGAGGGAAGTGCTGGGGGGCTACTGTAGCCTAGGGAATTTCCACCTGACCGCTGAGTGCCATGAGCCATTTTCCGTCGGAGGACGACATGGTGTCCTTTGCAGAAGGCATCCAGTCCTGTGTGGCACGGGAAAAGGTTGACATGGCAGAAACTGGAGCGGAGGTCTTGTCCAGGATGATTGTGGCAAAAGGACGAATCTTCCTGGTGCCAAGCACCCCATCATTCCTCTACCAGGGCTTCAGACAAGCAGCACGTCGTTGCCAACAGAGACGTGCCCCTGCTCTGCATCGGACAGTGCCCAGAGGTGTCCACCGACTGGCAGAAGTGTGGACAGTCCTATGCCAATAAAGCTGAGGACAAGGCATCTGGGCGCAAAACGCTCTGGCCATAAGTGTGCCACCAAACCAGACAGCCACCAAACGCCAGGAAAAACAAGCTACCGTTGATCAACAGGTCCGTCTTATTTTGCTATGTCAAAATGTTTACCATTTTACTAAGCCATGTGGTCCTAATGGGTTATGTATATCTGTGAACCAAAAATGCAGGCCTGTCCCAAACTGACCTGTCACCATTATTCAATAGGGTGACCAATTCCAACACTGTCTGAGAAACTCCAGCAGGGATGACGAATTGGAGAATAGAGTGGAATGTGACTTTGTTACATTCTACATGTTGATCATCTGTACAGTCACAGTTGACACCATTGTTATTACCATAATGTTTGTATAGGTGAAACTGTGGGCAGGGCAACCGCAAGGATGTTTTTGGAGGAAACTGTTGCCATTCCGCATTTTCAGGACTTCCTTACGTTGAAGTCCAATGAGTGGCTTAGTGGGGAGGTATGTTCAGGTCGCCCACATGTTATGGTTGAATTATATGACCCATGGCCATGGTTGCAGTTGGTATGAAGTACAATTAGACTGTATTGCCTGGGCATCATGTCAACTTTGACCAACCATATGCCATTCTGCTTTAGGTAATTGTGTCACGCCCTGACCTTATAGCCGTTTTATGTCTCTATTTGGTAAGGTCAGGGTGTGATTTGGGATGGACATTCTGTTGTTTGTTTCTATGTTTTGGCCGGGTATGGTTCTCAATCAGGGACAGCTGTCTATCGTTGTATCTGATTGGGAATCATACTTAGGCAGCCTTTTTTTCCCCTTTTGGTAGTTGTGGATAGTTGTCTTCGTTTGTGCATGTTATAGCCTTACGGAGCTTCACGTTCGTTTTTGTTTTGTTGGCGACATTTGCAAAATAAAGAAAAATGTACGCTCACCACGCTGCACATTGGTCCATTCCATACGACGATCGTGACAAATTGACATTGACTTAAGTGAAAAGAGATGATTTTATTATGGACCACGTTCTGGCAGGGAATATCCTGCATGGAGATAAGGTGGTGAGGTAAATGAATGTCCGCAGAGTTGCTTTTGTGTCATGGTTCTAAATAAGAGGCTAGAGGGGTCAATGTGTGGAGATCTGCCACCTTCCTGACAAAAGACGGCCTGCCCCACCATGTAACTGTATCTTCATTCCTCTTCCTGTAGACCAGTCTGGAGCAGCGCAGTTGCTTGATTGGAGCCTGCAATGTGGCAAACTACCACTGGATACTCTTGGTAAACTGCACAAGATGGACCATTTAGTGAGAGATTAGACAGTACTACACTTGAATATGTTATGATTGAGGCCATTTTGATATACTGACTTGGTATTACTGCTTGCATTTAGTATGTCCATCGCAGGACCCACTCTGCCATTGTCCTGGACCCTACTGGTTGCCCTAATGCGGAGTGCCATATGCGCGAGAACCTGGTCAGGCACGGTAAATCTGGTGTTGTAAAAATACTTGAAAGTAGTTGGGGTATTTGACAACTTTTACTTTACTACATTCCTAAAGAAAATAATGTAGTTTTTACTCGATACATTTTCCCTGGCACCCAAAAGTCATGGTTACATTTTGAATGCTTAGCAGGACAGGAAAATGTTAGAAAGTATGCACCTATCAAGAGAACATCCCTGGGTCATCCCTACTGCCGCTGATCTGGGGGATTCACGACACACAAATGCTTTGTTTGTAAATTGTGTTTGACTGTGCTTCTGGCCATCTGTAAATTAAAAAATAATCTTGCCTTCTAGTTTGCTTAATATAATATTATTTATCATTTAACTTTTACGTTTTTATACTTAAGTATATGTAAAACCAAACACTGACCTTTACATTTTCTATTAACGCATCTTTACTTTTACTCAAGTATGATCCACAGATCTTCATTGTAAAGGGTTTAAACACTGTTTCCCATGCTTGTTCAATGAACCATTAATGAATATGCAACTATGGAACGGTCGTTAATTAAGGTCACAGTTATGAAAACTTAGGACACTAAAGAGGCCTTTCTACTGACTTTGAAAAACACAAAGAAAGATGCCCAGGGTCCCTGCTCATCTGCATGAACGTGAAGGAGGCATGAGGACTGCAGATGTGGCCAGGGCAATAAATTGCAATGTCCGTACTGTGGAGACACCTAAGACAGTGCTACAGGGAGACAGGACGGACAGCTGCTCGTCCTCGCAGTGGCAGACCACGTGTTACACCTGTACAGGATTGGTACATCCGAACATCACACCTGCGGGACATGTACAGGATGGCAACAACTGCCCGAGTTACTCTCCATCAGTGCTCAGACTGTCTGAGGGCTTGTAGGCCTGTTGTAAGGCAGGTCTTCACCAGACATCACCGGCAACAACGTCACCTATGGGCACAAACCAACTGCTCTTAAATGCAAGTAAAACTAAATGCATGCTCTTCAACCGATCGATGCCCGCACCTGCCCGCCCATCCAGCATCACTACTCTGGACGGTTCTGACTTAGAATATGTGGACAGCTACAAATACCTAGGTGTCTGGCTAGACTGTAAACTCTCCTTCCAGACTCACATTAAAGCATCTCCAATCCTAAATTAAATCTAGAATTGGCTTCCTATTTCGCAGCAAAGCATCCTTCACTCATGCTGCCAAATTTAACCTCGTAAAACTGACCATCCTACCGATCCTCGACTTCGGCGATGTCATTTACAAAATAGCCTCCAACTCTACTCAACAAATTGGATGCAGTCGATCACAGTGCCATCTGTTTTGTAACCAAAGCCCCATATACTACCCACCATTGCGACCTGTACGCTCTCGTTGTCTTGCCCTCGCTTCATACTGGTCGCCAAACCCACTGGCTCCAGGTCATCTACAAGTCTCCTCAAGGTAAAGCCCCGCCTTATCTCAGCTCACTGGTCACCATAGCAGCACCCACCCGTAGCATGCGCTCCATCAGGTATATGTCACTAGTCACCCCCGAAGCCAATTCCTCCTTTGGCCGCCTTTCCTTCCAGTTCTCTGCTGCCAATGACTGGAACAAACTGCAAAAATCACTGAAGCTGGAGACTCATATCTCCCTTACTAGCTTTAAGCACCAGCTGTCAGAGCAGCTCACAGATCACTGCACATAGCCCATTGTCACGTTCTGACCTTTATTTCCTTTGTTTTGTCTTTATTTAGTATGGTCAGGGCGTGAGTTGGGGTGGGCAGTCTGTTTTTCTATGTTGGGGTTTTGTGTTCGGCCTGGTATGTTTCTCAGAGGCAGCTGTCAATCGTTGTCCCTGATTGAGAATCATACTTAGGTAGCCTGGGTTTCACTTTTGGTTTGTGGGTGTTTTTCTTCCGTGTCAGTGTTTGTCTCCACACAGTACTGTTTCGTGTGTTTTGTTTAGTGTTCTGAGTTTAATTAAAAACATCATGAACACTTACTACGCTGCGCTTTGGTCCTCCTCTTTCTCCCGAAGACGATCGTTACACCCATCTGTAAATAGCCCATCTAACTACCCCATACTGTATTTATTTATCTTGCTCCTTTGCACTCCAGTATCTCTACTTGCACATTCATCTTCTGCATATCAATCACTCGTGTTTAATTGGTATATTGTAATTCCTTTGCCACCATGGCCTATTTATTGCATTCATTTGCACACACTGTATTTAGACTTTTTCAACGTTTAACTGTGTTGTATGTGTCAAACTGCTTTGCTTTATTCTTGGCCAGGTCGCAGTTGTAAATCAGAACTTGTTCTCAACTAGCCTACCTGGTTAAATATAGGTGAAAAAAAATTGTTAATAAAGCCACATATAGATCATGTTTGTTATTTGTTTTCTTCAGTAAGGCAGCGCCAAAATGCAGGTGTTTCAGCCTAGCACACTGCTTTCTGTGGTGGGGCAAGCCAACTGAAAATAGAGCGTTGCGGCGTGATTGGCTCAGTGTTCTGTCACTCATGGGGACACTACGTCACCGCCAAGTCTAAGGGTAGAGCTAGAACATTTTAGCCCCTTGGGTACTGCCAGAGAGTTACATTTGAAGTGCCAATCCAAGAAGGCTCAAGGTCATTGGCCACAGACATAACGTGATTCAACATGCTTTTATTGGACTGATCATGTCAACATCTTAGCCAGCAGTCATCATCATGAATCAAGTCGACAATCTACTGGCAAATCCCTTTCAAACCTTGTCATAGATAAAATGTATCGGTGCTCATCGGCCATCAATATTACACAAGTTGGAAATTGCAAATTCAACCATGAGAGGTTTGGAAGGAATCAGTGACAGTGGCTAACGTTAACTGCAAGCATTGCAAAGCAATCACTAGCCAGCTATTCAGTGGAGCCAAATCTGGGATTAACCTGTTATGGCTGCAAGGGGCAGTATTGAGTAGCCAGTTAAATCGTGCCCATTTCAAACGGCCTCGTACTCAATTCTTGCTCGTACAATATGCATATTATTATTACTATTGGATAGAAAACACTCTAGTTTCTAAAACCGTTTGAATTATTTCTCTGAGTGAAACAGAACTCATTCTGCAGCACATTTCCTGACCAGGAAGTGGAATGTCAGAAATCGATGCTCTGTTCAACTTCCTGCCTATACATGGGCATGATACGTAAGAGTCTACGTACACTTCATACACCTTCCCCTGGTTGTCAAGAGGCGGTGAGAGAAGAAATTTCGTGTTTATCTTGGTCTTAGGTGGAATTAAAGCTCTTTGTATGACGTGACCGTCCATTTCCTGTGTCTGGAGCACGCGAAAGGGGACATGGATTTGCCTTCTGTTTAGCTGTCGTTATGGACGACTAACATCTCCGGTTTAGATTTTATTTGATACATGTGACCATATCATCGTAAAGTATGATTTTTCAATATAGTTTAATCAGATTATTGAAATTTTTTCGGGAGTTTTGCCGTGTTCCGTTCTCTGACTTTGTTGACGTTGGAGAGATCCGTGCCACTTGGCAAGTGCCCATGCTAAATCAAGAGGGAAATTTGCCGTTCCAGATCCAAACAACGACTGTTCTGGACAAAGGACACCTTGTCCAACATTCTGACGGAAGATCACCAAAAGTAAGAAACATTTTATGATGCTATTTCTAATATCTGTCATGCATGTGAACTGGTCGTCGGCGCCCAAGTGTTTCTGGCTATTGTGGCTACGCTAATATAACGCTATATTGTGTTTTCGCTGTAAAACACTTGATAAATCGGAAATATTGTCTGGAATCACAAGATGCCTGTCTTTCAATTGCTGTACACTATGTATTTTTCAGAAATGTTTTATGATGAGTATTTAGTTATTTGGCGTTGGTGTCTGTAATTTCTCTGTCTGCTTTCGGTGCAATTTCTGACTGTAGCTGCAATGTAAACTATGATTTATACCTGAAATATGCACATTTTTCTAACAAAACATATGCTATACAATAAATATGTTATCAGACTGTCATCTGATGAAGTTGTTTCTTGGTTAGTGGCTATTTATATCTTTATTTGGTCGAATTTGTGATAGCTACTGATGGAGTAAAAAACTGATGGAGTAAGAAAAGTGGTGTCTTTTGCTAACGTGGTTAGCTAATAGATTTACATAGTGTCTTCCCTGTAAAACATTTTAAAAATCGGACATGTTGGCTGGATTCACAAGATGTGTACCTTTCATATGCTGTATTGTACTTGTTAATGTGTGAAAGTTAAATATTTAAAAAAATATCTTTTGAATTTCGCGCCCTGCACTTGAGCTGGATGTTGTCATAAGTGTACCGACGTCGGGCTGCAGCCAAAACAGGTTAAGGGGCTTATTTCCAAGTTCAATAATGATAAGCATTGGCCATGCTGTCAATGTAGCTTGATTTGTGCTGCTTTCAAAACAACTTAACCCGGAACTGCGAAAACTTGACTTCAGTGAGTTGAAGACAACTGGGAAGTCGGGAATAAAGAAGCTCCGACTGGGAAAATACGTTTTGAACGGTCACCCAACTCTGAATTTTAAATCCGGCATCTTTCTAGAGCTACGACCTGAAGATCAATGACGTCATCGTGATTCAACCTTGTTTTTGTCAGAGTTCAGTTGTTTTGAAAGCACCATAAATCCAGAGAATGCCAGACTTGTGACGATTTGCCCATGAAGGACCGCAGCACCATCGACCTGTTCAAGTGAGCACAGCACAACAAGGTGAGTCCAAGAATGTATTGACCGTCTCCTAAAGTTGATTCAGCTGCGGGATCGGGGCACCACCAGTACAGAGCATGCTCAGCAATGGCAGGTGTGAGTGCATCTGCACGTAATGGCAGGTGTGAGTGCATCTGCACGCACAGTGAGGCGAAGACTATTGAAGGATGGCAGCAAAGAAGCCACTTCTCTCCAGGAAAAACATCAGGGACAGACTGATATTCTGCAAAAGGTACAGGGAGTGGACTGCTGAGGACTGAGACAAAGACATGTTCTCTGATGAATCCTCTTTTCGATTGTTTGGGGCATCCGGAAAATAGCTTGTCCGGAGAAGACAAGGTGAGCGCTACCATCCGTCCGGTGTCATGCCAACAGTAAAGCATCCTGAGACCATTCATGTGTGGGGTTGCTTCTCAGCCAAGGGAGTGGGCTCACTCACAATTTTGCCAAAGAACACAGCCATGAATAAAAAATGGTACCAACACATCCTCCGAGAGCAACTTCTCCCAACTATCCAGGAACAGTTTGGCGACGAACAATGCCTTTTCTAGCATGATGGCGCACCTTGCCATAAGACAAAAGTGATAACTAAGTGGCTCGGGGAACAAAACATTGATATTTTGGGTCCATGGCCAGGAAACTCCCCAGACCTTAATCCCATTGAGAACTTGTGGTCAATCCTCAAGAGGCGGGTGGACAAACAAAAACCCACAAACTCCAAGCATTGATTATGCAAGGATGTGGCCCAGAAGTTAATTGACAGCATGCCAGGGCAGATTGCAGAGGTCTTGAAAAAGAAGGGTCAACACTGCAAATGTTGACTCTCTGCATCAACTTCATGTAATTGTCAATAAAAGTCTTTGACACTTATGAAATGCTTGTAATTATACTTCAGTATTCCATAGTAACATCTGACAAAAATATCTAAAGACACTGAAGAAGCAAACTTTGTGAATATTAATATTTGTGTCATTCTCAAAACGTTTGGCCACAACTGTACTTATTGTCTTCATTGTTGGTTTGTTATTCAAGGCATCTTGGTCCAGCAGTCACAGCATTTTTGGGTCAGCGTTCGGTGGCCCCAGCCAAAACTGCAGTCGATGGTGTTGAAAATCTTGGCCTCGAAGAATGCAGTTCCAAGTAAGTGTCTACACACTGGAGCATTGTAATGAGATAAAAGGTTGTCAAAAAATGTCTCATACTCTGTTGGCTGGCTGTCTGCTTCCTGAACAGCTCTGTGATCTAAACTAGCTGGGCAGCACACGGGACAGCAGCGTGGGCAATGAATACAGCCAGGTGCTCATTACAGTCCTCACCGACAGCGCTATAGTAGAGCTCGAGTGGCACCTCCCAAGCGGCTCTATGTCGACCGGGACTGCTGCAACCTGATGGGCAAGGAGAAGACGGCAGGCATGTTCAGCCAGTGGCAGGAGCTCATCGTCCAACAGGATGTGTGGCACCTCATCCGTCGTTTTGCTGGGGGAGTGACCACAGAGAAACATCCTCTGTATGCTCTCTTTATGTAGCGGCTCCCCTTCTGCATATTGTAGCGCCTGCGGGAGGCCAAGCGAGGGGAGCCACATCAACGGGGCTCAGCGATGCCCAGGTGATGAAGAGGTTCAGCTCCAAGGAGATGGCTCGGTACTGTCGTCGCCACACACACCCGGGGCGGAGGAGACCAAGAGGCTCCTGGAGACATCACGGGCATCCTGGACCAGGCCATCTGGCAGACCCAGAGACGACAGCTGGTCTGCATTCAGGACCCCCCTGGTGTCAGCCTCTAGACCAACAAGAGCAAGGACGTGACCAAGGGAGAGTTCATCCTGCCTGGCTTTCGCTGCGCACGTGGATCCACATCCCTGGTATGTTGAAATGGGTCTCTTTTTTTGCTGTCTCTGTTTAAGGGGAACTCATTGGGGTTGAGTATCTGTTCTCCCAGACCGATGGTGACCAGAAGCTGGAGTCCAACCTCGGAAAGGACCCAGATGTCCCACCTGATCAGTTTGAGAAAGTAGAGGACAACCTGGGAGAGCTGGATGAGGAGGATAACCCCACCATCTCCTTGCAAGGCCTCGATGAGTCTCCCACCACTCAGGAAGGCTGCAGAGTGAAGGAAAAGCAGCCAACAAGTGCTCAGCATATATGTGGGAACTCCTTCGAGACTGTTGGAAAAGCATTCCAGGTGAAGTTGGTTGAGAGAATGCCAAGAGGTCATCAAGGCAAAGGGTGGCTATTTGAAGAACCTCAAACAAGTCAAAATATATTTAACACTTTTTTGGTTAATACATGACTCCATGTGTTATTTCATAGTTGATGTCTTCACTATTATTCTACAATGTAGAAAATAGTAAAAATAAAGAGAAATCCTTGAATGAGTAGGTGTTCGACAACTTTTGATCGCTAGTCTACATCCTAAACAGCTCGGATTGCTTAAATTGCTTTCCTTTCATAACTATTAATCCAACCCTTCCCCATTACTCTTCTATTTCCAGGAGTACATAGGAATTGGTGAATACCTGGACAAGAGTCTGGTGAGGCTGCTGGAGGGGCCATATACAGTGGGGCAAAAAAGTATTTAGTCAGCCACCAATTGTGCAAGTTCTCCCACTTAAAAAGATGAGGCCTGTAATTTTCATCATAGGTACACTTCAACTATGACAGACAAAATGAGAAAAAAAATTCCAGAAAATCACATTGTAGGATTTTTTATGAATTTATTTGCAAATTATGGTGGAAAATAAGTATTTGGTCACCTACAAACAAGCAAGATTTCTGGCTCTTACAGACCTGTAACTTCTTCTTTAAGAGGCTCCTCTGTCCTCCACTCGTTACCTGTATTAATGGCACCTGTTTGAACTTGTTATCAGTATAAAAGACACCTGTCCACAACCTCAAACAGTCACACTCCAAACTCCACTATGGCCAAGACCAAAGAGCTGTCAAAGGACACCAGAAACAAAATTGTAGACCTGCACCAGGCTGGGAAGACTGAATCTGCAATAGGTAAGCAGCTTGGTTTGAAGAAATCAACTGTGGGAGCAATTATTAGGAAATGGAAGACATACAAGACCACTGATAATCTCCCTCGATCTGGGGCTCCACGCAAGATCTCACCCCGTGAGCAAAAACCCCAGAACCACACGGGGGGACCTAGTGAATGACCTGCAGAGAGCTGGGACCAAAGTAACAAAGCCTACCATCAGTAACACACTACGCCGCCAGGGACTCAAATCCTGCAGTGCCAGACGTGTCCCCCTGCTTAAGCCAGTACACGTCCAGGCCCGTCTGAAGTTTGCTAGAGAGCATTTGGATGATCCAGAAGAAGATTGGGAGAATGTCATATGGTCAGATGAAACCAAAATAGAACTTTTTGGTAAAAACTCAACTTGTCGTGTTTGGAGGACAAAGAATGCTGAGTTGCATCCAAACACCACCATACCTACTGTGAAGCATGGGGGTGGAAACATCACAGTATCTCCAATAGGCACATTGGAAGATTTTCCCAGAGAGCCATGATCTCCTAGAGAGAGACAAGGCGGCTGTCTCCTTCCCCGAGAGGTTCCTGGAACAGAGTCCTGCAGGGGCGCTTCAAAAATTCAAGACCTCAACCGTGAAGGGGGAAGAGAGTATGAAATGGTACGTGCTGCACATCGCACTAACTCACTTCACACAAAGCCATGAGTGTATTTCATTAACTTCTTAGGGCTGCAAGCCCGATGCCGGTACAACATCCGGGGAAATTTCATAATGACTAACTAATATACAACGTCGTCGTAACATGAAACATTCTTGAAAATGCAAGTGTCTTACATGCTTCAAAAGATTAGAATCTTGGTAATCAAACTACGTTTTCCGATTTAAAACGGCTATTAGAGAACAAATGCCATGGTTTTGTTTGAGAAGAGCGAACAACAAACATTTTCCGCCATGACAGGTTTGACAAATTCACATCTGAAGGTAAAATTATGACTTACATTCTGATATCTTGCTCTTATTTCTCTTCCCGAGGGTCCCAGTGATCAAACAAAGTGCCGTTTTCTTTGATAAAATCCATTTTTGTAGTCTAAAATGAAACACTTAGGATAACGTTTGCCTCGCGATTTCCATCTCTATCAACTTTTTACGGCGCATTCGACGCAATAACATACAGTAAACAATCGTTTATCTAGTCATGGTTGGTTTCATTGTAATCCTCTGGATGTTTGCAACCCAGCCAGACGTAACTGTTTTTTTTGCGGTGAGTATTGACCGAAGTGAGCTGATTTGACGACAACAAGCAATGACATGTTTGCGCACCAGTAATACTGGCGAAGCGTCGTTGATTGACTGTATTTCTGCCCAATGACCACAGATCTTCTTGAAATCTAGCTGGATCGATAGCCAATGAGTAGAGGTAAATGCCAGTATGTGATGTTATGGGTTGGACCACCATCCTTTGTTTGTGAAGGCATGCACAACACGCGTTCTTTCGACCATCGGACTAGTTGCACCACAGCTCATTACGCACGGAATTGTTTTGAAAGTTTTGAAAGTAGTTTTTGTAAAGTGTTATTTGTAAGATTTCATTGTAGGCATCATGGCGAACAAATCTGGAAAAGCTAAATCGAAGTCTAAATATACAGATTTGCACCAGATTATTGACGAGATTGATAGAGAAAGTGAGACGGAATTTTTGTTTGAAGAATCTGTGAGTGAATACAGTTATGATTCCAAAATTGAGGAGCTTTTTCTGCAAGGACAGGACGCAATTCTCGACCGGTAAGTGCTAATACCGTTGTTTGAAATATAAATATTATTATTTCGTTATTTTTTGCAATTTGCAATGAAATGTGTGATGAAATGTGTAAAGTACACATTGGCTATACATATATATATATATATGCCATGTCAGATATATATATTTTCCATGTTTTATTCAAATGGAATAAAAGAGACACATGGGCACATAAGCCACGTGTGTATGTATGTATGTATGTATGTATGTGTATATATATATATATATGGAATGGAATAAAACAGAAAACACATGGCCACTGCGCCTGCTACTCCTCTCCATTTTCATATGAAATAGCAATTGGGTGCTGTTGGGGGGAGGGCAGGCCCAAAACAATGGCCGCAGTTGAATGGAACAGCACTTCACCATAGTGAAGTATTCTATACAATACATATCTGTTTATTTCATGTGATGATAAAAGGCTCATACAATACAAATATTTTTTTTAATGTTTACTTTCACAGTGATAGCGGCTCCGACTGGGAGCCTTCCGGTGCCAAGTGCCCATCCCCCACTGAAGCGGGTTCATCCAGCCGGACTCCTGCTGTCTCTGGCTCCACACCTACCCCCGCCCGGCCATCTAGAGGTGGGAAGAGGGTAACAAAGAAGCGGAGGAAGGGAAGTGTGGAACCTGCTGGTAGAGAGGTAGAGGGGCAATGGCACTCTGTGCTGGAGGAAGATGTGGAGCCCCGTGCTCCAATTTTCAGACCTAAAAAGGCAACCGGGACCCCAACTGGATATGACATCGAAGTATAGCCCGATGCAACTTTTCCAACTGTTTTTCACCCCGGCAGTTGTTGATTCCCTTGTTTGCAATACTAACAAGTATGGGGCTAGGAAGCAAGCAGGAAAGAAACAGGCATGAAAGCCCATTTCCATGTCAGACATTTTCTGCTACCTTTCACTGGTAATTTACATGGGGCTGGTGAAGTTCAAAACCCTAAAGGATTACTGGAAAACATCCGAACTCTATCAACTGCCTTTCCCCCCCCACTGTCATGTCCTCTACAAGGTTTTTAAATATCTGCACATCAGTGACCCAGAAGTTGATCAGGAGAATGACAGGAGGAGAGGCACCGCACGGTTTGACAGGCTCTGCAAAGTCAAACCTCTACCACAGCATGGTTGAGGCTTGCAAGACCCATTTTCAGCCCGCACAGAACTTGTCCATAGATGAAAGGATGGTAGCCTCAAAGGCCAGAATTGGCCTAAAACAATACATGCGTAACAAGCCAACTAAGTGGGGTTACAAGCTGTTTGTTTTGGCTGATTGTGTGCATACACATGCACATTTTTTGTCTATGAGGGGAAGAACACTTGTGCGACTGGTAAGGGACTTAGCTATGACTCTGTGATGGCGTTATTGGATTTCCAACTGCTGGGGAAGGGCTACAAACTCTGTGGACAACTTTTACACAAGCCCTACCCTGTTTGCAGACCTGAGGAAGCGGGAGGTGTGGGCTTGTGGCACTATTCGGACCAACAGAGTGGGCTTTCCAAAGACAAAGGTAAATGACATGCCTAAGCGGGCTGAGCGGGGTACCATGCGATGGATCCGTGAAGATGGCCTGCTGTTTGTGAAGGATGGACACTAGAGAGGTGGTGATGTGCTCCACTATTCACAAGTCCTTCAATGGCGACCATGTCAGTAGGCGTGTAAAAGATGCTTTGGGTGCATGGAACAACAAAAATGTCCCCATTCCTGCAGCCATCAAGGACTACAACAAGAGCATGGGAGGTGTAGACCTATCAGACGCACTGATAGGGTACTACAATGTTCTACACAAAACAAAGAAGTGGTACAAGACATTGTTTTACCACTTCATTGACATTGCTGTGGTGAATTCCTTCATCCTGCAGAAGGAAATGGCGAAGAGCTGTGGACAGCCCCCCATGACACAGCTAGCCTTCAGGGAGCTGCTCATCAAGGAGCTTGCTGCCTATCGCACAAAGTCCACTGCATCACGCTCTGCCCCCTCTACCTCTGCCCCCTCTACTCCTGCCTCCAGTGGTGTTCATATGCCACAGTTCATTGACTGTGCCTCATGGCCAAAAGGCCACAGCATTTAGGTGTCGTTGTGTTCTGTGTCACATGAAGTCCCCCATCATCTGCACCACGTGTTCAGTTTGTCTCTGCTTTACCTCAGAAAGAGACTGCTATGGGACATGGCACACGCAGCAAAATATTGTGTAGAGGACTTCTAAAGGCTCTACCCCTGTTTTTTTTATTTTATTTTTTTCTAATATTTTTTTTAAACATTTTTATAATTTTTTTTGTGTGTTAGAATTGCTTTTTGATATGTTGTATATAGTTATTTGCACTGTTGTATATAGTTATAGGTCATTTCACCAATTCGGCCACTTGGGTACATTTGGGCAACTTGTGTGGGACACCTGGGTGACTTCATGCTAAATGTCATGTAGCTCACCAATTCCTGAAGTTATCAGTCTAAAACTTTGCACAACTACAGTTGCCCTCGTGTTGTCCATCTAAATTGTCCCCAGCATCCTGACTGTTTGGCTATTCCAGTACATGTGAAAGATGCTACAACAATAAAAAACAGAAAACGTATGTTTATTTCCTTGTATTTTCTTCTACCAGATCTATTGTGTTATATTCTCCTACATTCAATTAACATTTACACAAACTTCAGAGTGTTTCCTTTCAAATGATACCAAGAATATGCATATCCTTGCTTCTGGAGCTGAGCTACAGGCAGTTAGATTAGGGTATGTCTTCAGGCGGAAATTGAGAACAAGGGTTGCAGCCATAAAAGGTTAAAAGGCAATGCTAGCAAATATTAATTGAGTGAATGTAAACTTCTGACCCACTGGGAATGTGATGAAATAAATAATTCTCTACTATTATTCTGACATTTCACATTAAAATAAAGTGGTGATCTTAACTGACCTAAGACAGGGAATTCTTACTTGGATTAAATGTCAGGAATTGTGAAAAACTGAGTTTAAATGTATTTGGCTAACTTCCGACATCAACTGTACATTTTTAGGATTGTGTGTTTTGTATTGTTAGGAATTGCTGCACCTGCAATAACATGTGTATGTGACAAACTAATTTGCTAACCAACTGCTGATTGACAACCAAATATCTAAATTTCCCCTTGTGTATTTTACTATTCTAACACGAAGTGACTGTTAAAATAATTATCAATGGTCGGTGGACCCCTAGCTACTGCTTATGTCGATTATGCCTGCAGCCCACTGTGGTTTTGAGTCATAGCGCAATTCCAACCTCCCTGGAAGTAATCTATGATTGGGCAAGTCATGTACTTGGAAATTATCATTTACGGGGGTGTGGTTCTATTTTTTCAACTAATATAATTTACTTTCAATCCATGTCAAATTCTGCATACTGATTATTTCCATTCAAAATGAAGTTACTGATGTAGAATGTAAACAGGTGTCACGTTCTGACCATAGTTTTTGTGTGTTTTACTTGTTTTAGTGTTGGTCAGGACGTGAGCTGGGTGGGCATTCTGTTGTGTGTCTAGTTTGTCTGTTTCTATGTTTCTATGTTTGGCCTAATATGGTTCTCAATCAGAGGCAGGTGTTTTGTGTTGTCTCTGATTGGGAATCATATTTAGGTGGCTTGTTTTGTGTTGGGGTTTGTGGGTGGTTGTTTCCTGTCTTTGTGTTCGTTTCACCAGAGAGGACTGTTTCGGTTTGTCAAGTTTGTTATTTTTGTATTGTGTAAGTGTTCACGTTTATCGTCTGTCATTAAATCATGTTGAGCACGAACTACGCTGCGACTTGGTCCGATCCCTGCTTACACCTCTTCAGACGAAGAGGAGGATGGCTGCCGTTACAACAGGTCTCAATTTAATTCTGAATGGACCCCAATCTGGCTTGGTCAACTTTTTGAAGCACTAGGGGACATTTTTCCATATAGTTAGCCGTTAACTGTCTGGAAAACTCGTCTTAAGTGTCATCGCCATACTTATCCCAAAGTCATTTTCCTTATCAGAATGCCGAAAAGAGGGCCCCAACTTTTGATGACATTGCCTCAGTTGTTAAGGCTAGGCCTCTCACCAGACGAAGTTACAGCAGCGGGCTACGATCAGGAAAATTGATTATTTTCTGTGCTGGTCATTGAACTGGAAAGGTCAAACACCCGCAGCTTTCGTTGTCAACTCTACGCAACCCCCTTCTCCGTCTCCCAGATTGCTCCATCACTACCCCAGCAAGTATACACCACACGCCTGCTGCCTTGAACACCAGCACAAGCAGCTGAAATTCTAACAGTTGATCCCACTAACGTATCCCACCTTCCACCCCAAGCCTGGAGACAATGTTTGCAGGTAGTTCCTCGTCATGTAAGGACTGGAAGGCGGAGCAAAAGCAATGGATTCAAAAGGGATCCCAGTCTTCCTCGCTGTTCACCAAAACTAAGGGTGCGGTACTATGCAGGGAAGGAAGCACCAGGGCTCCAACAAAGGGAGTACGAGTTGCTGCATCAGCCTCATACTGTGCCAACACACTACTTTAGTTTCCGCTGTCCCCTACACCCACGGCAACAGCAGCAAGCAAGGGATTTCATCCGATCAGCTCCCTCAATTATAGATGAGATGTCCAGGCGAAAGACTGAAACACCTGGCAAAGTATACTCATGACCAATAACCCACCACCACCCCCAAATGCATCATTCATACCAGTGTACCAACCTCGCAACTTGGCACAAGTGAAGAACCCAATTCGTCAAGCAAGGGACGTCACTGTTTTGGACCGGGATGAGTTGGTGGCAACCCATATGGGTGACATTCTCCCTGGATTTGTCACCCGTATGGAGACAATTATGTTTCACCCCTTGTTTTCCGTCATGTAGCGTTTCAAGAGGCACCCGTCCTTCAGGCACATGGAAAACCAGTTATTTCGCACCATCCTTTCACTCCTTCCCCAAATATCAACAGCAATCTTCTGCACAGACCGTGAGGCGGCTATTGAGGGAGCAATCCAGTCTGTGCTGCCGCAAGCCAGGATTGTCAATTGCTGGAACCACATCTCGAACAATGTGAAGCACAAGATGGGGTCAGAGTGTTCCCAAGCGGCCATCAAAGAGCTCTTGGCCTCGAAATCAAGGAGTGACTACGAATGCACATTGGAGAGAGTGTGTATGTGTCCCCTGGCGCCCTGATTTCGAGGCTTATTTCCATCAGTCGCTGTCCGACGCCATGGACAAGAGCACTAATGTGCTAAACAGCTTGGGCATCCAGTCAGACGGAATTACTAACAACTGCTTAGAGAGCTTCAATGCTGTCCTCAAAGCATTGGTTGGATGGAAGGTCAGAGTAAGTAAACCAATGTATCTACTCTACCAACTCCAAACCAATGCCTTGAGGGAAGTGCTGGGGGGCTACTGTAGCCTAGGGAATTTCCACCTGACCGCTGAGTGCCATGAGCCATTTTCCGTCGGAGGACGACATGGTGTCCTTTGCAGAAGGCATCCAGTCCTGTGTGGCACGGGAAAAGGTTGACATGGCAGAAACTGGAGCGGAGGTCTTGTCCAGGATGATTGTGGCAAAAGGACGAATCTTCCTGGTGCCAAGCACCCCATCATTCCTCTACCAGGGCTTCAGACAAGCAGCACGTCGTTGCCAACAGAGACGTGCCCCTGCTCTGCATCGGACAGTGCCCAGAGGTGTCCACCGACTGGCAGAAGTGTGGACAGTCCTATGCCAATAAAGCTGAGGACAAGGCATCTGGGCGCAAAACGCTCTGGCCATAAGTGTGCCACCAAACCAGACAGCCACCAAACGCCAGGAAAAACAAGCTACCGTTGATCAACAGGTCCGTCTTATTTTGCTATGTCAAAATGTTTACCATTTTACTAAGCCATGTGGTCCTAATGGGTTATGTATATCTGTGAACCAAAAATGCAGGCCTGTCCCAAACTGACCTGTCACCATTATTCAATAGGGTGACCAATTCCAACACTGTCTGAGAAACTCCAGCAGGGATGACGAATTGGAGAATAGAGTGGAATGTGACTTTGTTACATTCTACATGTTGATCATCTGTACAGTCACAGTTGACACCATTGTTATTACCATAATGTTTGTATAGGTGAAACTGTGGGCAGGGCAACCGCAAGGATGTTTTTGGAGGAAACTGTTGCCATTCCGCATTTTCAGGACTTCCTTACGTTGAAGTCCAATGAGTGGCTTAGTGGGGAGGTATGTTCAGGTCGCCCACATGTTATGGTTGAATTATATGACCCATGGCCATGGTTGCAGTTGGTATGAAGTACAATTAGACTGTATTGCCTGGGCATCATGTCAACTTTGACCAACCATATGCCATTCTGCTTTAGGTAATTGTGTCACGCCCTGACCTTATAGCCGTTTTATGTCTCTATTTGGTAAGGTCAGGGTGTGATTTGGGATGGACATTGTTGTTTGTTTCTATGTTTTGGCCGGGTATGGTTCTCAATCAGGGACAGCTGTCTATCGTTGTATCTGATTGGGAATCATACTTAGGCAGCCTTTTTTTCCCCTTTTGGTAGTTGTGGATAGTTGTCTTCGTTTGTGCATGTTATAGCCTTACGGAGCTTCACGTTCGTTTTTGTTTTGTTGGCGACATTTGCAAAATAAAGAAAAATGTACGCTCACCACGCTGCACATTGGTCCATTCCATACGACGATCGTGACAAATTGACATTGACTTAAGTGAAAAGAGATGATTTTATTATGGACCACGTTCTGGCAGGGAATATCCTGCATGGAGATAAGGTGGTGAGGTAAATGAATGTCCGCAGAGTTGCTTTTGTGTCATGGTTCTAAATAAGAGGCTAGAGGGGTCAATGTGTGGAGATCTGCCACCTTCCTGACAAAAGACGGCCTGCCCCACCATGTAACTGTATCTTCATTCCTCTTCCTGTAGACCAGTCTGGAGCAGCGCAGTTGCTTGATTGGAGCCTGCAATGTGGCAAACTACCACTGGATACTCTTGGTAAACTGCACAAGATGGACCATTTAGTGAGAGATTAGACAGTACTACACTTGAATATGTTATGATTGAGGCCATTTTGATATACTGACTTGGTATTACTGCTTGCATTTAGTATGTCCATCGCAGGACCCACTCTGCCATTGTCCTGGACCCTACTGGTTGCCCTAATGCGGAGTGCCATATGCGCGAGAACCTGGTCAGGCACGGTAAATCTGGTGTTGTAAAAATACTTGAAAGTAGTTGGGGTATTTGACAACTTTTACTTTACTACATTCCTAAAGAAAATAATGTAGTTTTTACTCGATACATTTTCCCTGGCACCCAAAAGTCATGGTTACATTTTGAATGCTTAGCAGGACAGGAAAATGTTAGAAAGTATGCACCTATCAAGAGAACATCCCTGGGTCATCCCTACTGCCGCTGATCTGGGGGATTCACGACACACAAATGCTTTGTTTGTAAATTGTGTTTGACTGTGCTTCTGGCCATCTGTAAATTAAAAAATAATCTTGCCTTCTAGTTTGCTTAATATAATATTATTTATCATTTAACTTTTACGTTTTTATACTTAAGTATATGTAAAACCAAACACTGACCTTTACATTTTCTATTAACGCATCTTTACTTTTACTCAAGTATGATCCACAGATCTTCATTGTAAAGGGTTTAAACACTGTTTCCCATGCTTGTTCAATGAACCATTAATGAATATGCAACTATGGAACGGTCGTTAATTAAGGTCACAGTTATGAAAACTTAGGACACTAAAGAGGCCTTTCTACTGACTTTGAAAAACACAAAGAAAGATGCCCAGGGTCCCTGCTCATCTGCATGAACGTGAAGGAGGCATGAGGACTGCAGATGTGGCCAGGGCAATAAATTGCAATGTCCGTACTGTGGAGACACCTAAGACAGTGCTACAGGGAGACAGGACGGACAGCTGATCGTCCTCGCAGTGGCAGACCACGTGTTACACCTGTACAGGATTGGTACATCCGAACATCACACCTGCGGGACATGTACAGGATGGCAACAACTGCCCGAGTTACTCTCCATCAGTGCTCAGACTGTCTGAGGGCTTGTAGGCCTGTTGTAAGGCAGGTCTTCACCAGACATCACCGGCAACAACGTCACCTATGGGCACAAACCAACTGCTCTTAAATGCAAGTAAAACTAAATGCATGCTCTTCAACCGATCGATGCCCGCACCTGCCCGCCCATCCAGCATCACTACTCTGGACGGTTCTGACTTAGAATATGTGGACAGCTACAAATACCTAGGTGTCTGGCTAGACTGTAAACTCTCCTTCCAGACTCACATTAAAGCATCTCCAATCCTAAATTAAATCTAGAATTGGCTTCCTATTTCGCAGCAAAGCATCCTTCACTCATGCTGCCAAATTTAACCTCGTAAAACTGACCATCCTACCGATCCTCGACTTCGGCGATGTCATTTACAAAATAGCCTCCAACTCTACTCAACAAATTGGATGCAGTCGATCACAGTGCCATCTGTTTTGTAACCAAAGCCCCATATACTACCCACCATTGCGACCTGTACGCTCTCGTTGTCTTGCCCTCGCTTCATACTGGTCGCCAAACCCACTGGCTCCAGGTCATCTACAAGTCTCCTCAAGGTAAAGCCCCGCCTTATCTCAGCTCACTGGTCACCATAGCAGCACCCACCCGTAGCATGCGCTCCATCAGGTATATGTCACTAGTCACCCCCGAAGCCAATTCCTCCTTTGGCCGCCTTTCCTTCCAGTTCTCTGCTGCCAATGACTGGAACAAACTGCAAAAATCACTGACGCTGGAGGACTCATCTCCCTCACTAGCTTTAACCTGTCTAGCCGCGGGGTTCCGCTAGCGGAACGTTTCACAAAAAAAAAAAAAAAATTGGCGAAATGACATAATAAATATTTAGCTTCAATTAAATCAGAAGTGTTATACACCTAATCAAAGCTATACCTCTTGTTAATCTAGCCAATACGTCCGATTTCGAAAAGCTTCACTGCAAAAGCGATTATCGATCAGTAAACAACACATGTCACAAAAGTCAGAAATAGCAATAAAATTCATCAATTACCTGAGGTAATTTTCTTCTTTTGGCAATCCTAAAGGTCACGACGAAACAATTAAGTGGCGTTTTGTTCGATATAATCCATTTTTATAGCCTAACACGAAACATTTTGTAAACGGCTTGCGTGGAAAATTCAGCGTCCTTCAACTTGACGTAACATTCATTGTAATTACTCACTCTAAACGGACGTTTATCCAGTCATGTTCGGGTTTCATTACAATCCTGTTTGTTAGTAAAACCAAACATCATGGTTCTTTTCCCGGGACATATTGACCGACAGGAACTGATTTGAACACACCAAACAACCTCATTACGCGCCAATCGAATGACCTGTTCTTCGTTGATTGACTGTATTTCGGACCAATGACCACTGATATTCTTGAAATCTAGCTGGATAGATAGCCAATGAACTGAGGTACATGGGAACATGCAATGGTTCGACCCGGGAAGAATAGGCTTTGTTGTACACACAGCCATTCGCCATTGGAAATTCTACAAGAAATAGCCTCGCCGTTTTACGCGCCGCAAGTTTTTTTTGGAGCATTTTCAAGGCATAATAATGGCAAATAAATCAGCCAAATCTAAGACAAAGACCAAGTACACAGACTTGCACGATATAATTGAAGAAATAGACAGATCTAGTGATAGTGAACATCTAGATGAATCCAGTGAGATTGAATCCATTGATTCAGAATTTGAGGAGATGTTCCTATACGGTGAAGACTCAGTTTTGGATCGGTGAGTAACATTGTTTGAAATTAGTAATATTAAATATTATTCATTTGAGTTTGAGATATTTGTATTGTATTTGCCTTATATAAAAATATGACTAGGGCATGAAATATAAAGTACACAAGTATATTGAAATGTAGAAAGTACATATTGCTCTACATTGTGGGTGTATGTCTGTGTGTCTGGACAAAACCTCACCATGGTCACAGATTGTGTATATATAATATGTGTCTGTATAATTATTACCTAATTGTTTACATGTATTTTATATCTAAAATGGAATGGACAAAACCTCACCATGGTCACAAATTGTGTATATATAATATGTGTCTGTATAATTATTACCTAATTGTTTACATGTATTTTATATCTAAAATGGAATGGACAAAACCTCACCATGGTCACAAATTGTGTATATATAATATGTCTGTATAATTATTACCTAATTGTTTACATGTATTTTATATCTAAAATGGAATGGACAAAACCTCACCATGGTCACAAATTGTGTATATATAATATGTCTGTATAATTATTACCTAATTGTTTACATGTATTTTATATCTAAAATGGAATGGACAAAACCTCACCATGGTCACAAATTGTGTATATATAATATGTGTCTGTATAATTATTACCTAATTGTTTACATGTATTTTATATCTAAAATGGAATGGACAAAACCTCACCATGGTCACAAATTGTGTATATATAATATGTGTCTGTATAATTATTACCTAATTGTTTACATGTATTTTATATCTAAAATGGAATGGACAAAACCTCACCATGGTCACAAATTGTGTATATAATATGTGTCTTTGTGTCTGTGTCTTTATTTCACAGTCCCAGCGATTCTGATTGGGAGCCTAGGTGCAAATCCCCCACTGAAGCTGGTCCATCCAGCTGGACCCCTGCTGTTTCCGGCACCACACCTACCCCCGCCCGGCCATCAAGGGGTGGTAAGACGGCGGCAAAGAAGCGGAGGAAGGGTTCGTCCAGAGCGTCCAGCGTGGAACCTGCCAGAGCGGAGGAGGACCGTTGGCACTCTGTTCTTGAGGAGGATGTGGCCCCACCGTCTCCAGTTTTCCGACCAAAACGCCCAGTCGGCCCTCAATTGGACCTAACTTCAAAATACAGCCCCATGCAACTTTTCCAGTTGTTCTTCACCTCGGCAGTTGTTGATACCCTGGTGATGAACACAAATAAGTATGGCGCTAAGAAGCAGGAAGGCAAGACAAAGACATGGAAGGCCATTTCCATTTCAGATCTGTTTTGCTACCTTTCTATGGTCATCTACATGGGGCTGGTGAAGTTGAAAACCCTGAAAGACTACTGGAAAACGTCACCCCTCTATCAACTGCCTTTCCCCTCAACGGTCATGTCTTGCAAGAGGTTTCTGACAATTTCATGGGCGCTTCACATCAGTGACCCAGAAGTTGATAAGGACAACGAGACGAAACGAGGCACGGCAGGGTTTGATAAGCTCTGCAAGATTAAACCTCTCTACCACGATATCATTGAGGCATGCAAGACATATTTTCAGCCCGCCCAGAACCTTTCCATAGATGAGAGAATGGTAGCCTCAAAGGCCAGAATTGGCCTAAAACAGTACATGCGCAACAAAAACCGACAAAATGGGGTTACAAGCTGTTTGTTTTGGCCGATTCTGCGTGTGCATACACGTGCAATTTTTTTGTCTATGAGGGGAAGAACACTTGTGCGAGCGGTAAGAGACTCAGTTATGACTGATGCAGTTATTAGATTTCCAGCTGCTGGGGAAGGGCTACAAACTATTTGTAGACAACTTCTACACAAGCCCTACCCTGTTCACAGACCTGAGGAAGCCGGAGATGTGGGCCTGTGGCACCATTCGGACCAACAGAGTGGGCTTTCCAAAAACCAGGGTGAACGACATGCCTAAGCGGGCTGAGCGGGGAGATGGATCCGTGAAGATGGCCTGCTCTTTGTGAAGTGGATGGACACTCGAGAGGTAGTCATTTGCTCCACTATTCACAAGTCCTTCGGTGGGGATCACGTTGTTCGACGTTTGAAAGGTCCTACAGGCGCTTGGACCGCCAAAAATGTCCCCATTCCTGCTGCTGTGAAGGATTACAATAAGAGCATGGGAGGTGTAGACCTATCGGATGCGCTGATAGGATACTACAATGTTCTTCACAAGACCATGAAATGGTACAAGACTTTGTTTTATCATTTTATTGACATTGCTGTGGTGAATTCCTTCATCCTCCAGAAGGAAATAGCCAAGAACTGTGGACAGCCCCCAATCTCACAGCTAGCCTTTAGGGAGCTGCTCATCCAGGAGCTTGCTAACTACAGCAAGAACACTGTAGCACCTTCTGTCCCCTCTTTCTCTGTCCCTTCTGCTCCAACCAGTGGTACGCACATGCTGAAATTCATCATTGCAGGCATGTGCCTCAGGGAAAAAGGGGCTCAGTAGGGCGGCTTCGTTGTGCCATAAGAAGTCCCCTGTCACCTGCACCACCTGTGCTGTGACCCTCTGTTTCACACCAGAGAGAGACTGCTATGGGATATGGCATCAGGAGCGTTACATTGTGTAGAGGACTGAGAGTCTTCACATGATTGAACATTGAAGTGTAAATATTTATCCTTGTTATTTTTTATTTATTTTTTAATATTTTTTTTTCTTTCTTGAATTTTTCAAATATATATGTTTTAGGGTATGTTAGAATAATTGTTTTGTATTTTGTATATAGTTATGTATCATCGTACCAATTAGGCCACTTGGGTACATTTGGGAAACTTGTGAGGGACACCTGGGTGACTTCATGCTCAATGGCATGTACCTCACTCATTCCTGAAGGTATCTATCTGAAACTTCAGTCAAATAATGTTGCCTACTTATGTTCTGATTTGAAATGATCCCCAGTATCATAAATGTTTTGGCCTTTGTTGATTTTAAAGATGCAACAACAGTAAAAGAACATAAAACGTCTGTTTATTTCCTTGTATTTTCTTCTACCAGATCTATTGTGTTATATTCTCCTACATTCAATTAACATTTACACAAACTTCAGAGTGTTTCCTTTCAAATGATACCAAGAATATGCATATCCTTCCTTCTAGGCCTGAGCTACAGGTAGTTAGATTAGGGTATGTTTTCAGGCAGAAATTGAGAACAAGGGATGCAGCCATAAGAGGTTAACAGCTTCTACTGCCAAGCCATAAGACTGCTTAACAATTAATCAAATGGCAACCTGGACTATTTACTTTGACCCCACCCTTTGTTTTTACACTGCTTATTATCTATGCATAGTCTCCTTACGAAATTACCTCAACTAACCTGTACCCCCGCACATTGACTCGGTACCGCCGATACCATGTATATAGCCTCGTTATTGTTATGTAATTTTCTTAGCTCCATTTCTTGAACTGCATTGTTGGTTAAGGGCTTGTAAGAAAGCACTTCACGATACGATCTACACCTGTTGTATTCGGCACATGTGGCAAATTTGATTTTGCTTGGTTTACGGTCTGACATGCACTGTCAACTGTGGGGCCTTTCCATATCATGTCAAATCAATTGATTTGACCACAGGTGTAAGCCAATCAAGTAGCAAAAACATCTCTAGAATGATCAATGGAAACAGGATGCACCTGAGCTCATTTTGAGTCTCATAGCAAAGGGTATGAATTTTTATGTAATAAATTTGCTAAAATTTATAAACCTGATTTTAGCTTTGTAATTATGGGGTATTGTGTGTAGATTGAGGGAATATTAAAATGTAATCCAATCGCATGTGGAAAAAGGGAAGGGGTCTCAATACTTCCAAATGCACTACGTTAACTCTGACTGGAAGAGTAGTGGTTATGGTGATTGATCCCCAATGGAAGGTTTGTGAGATTGAATCCCAGAAGAGCAATTAATGGGCCAACATTTTCCCTTGTTGCCTTTGTGGGCCTGAAAGAGCGAACTTGGTGTAGGGGGACAGCGGCTAGTTCCCATCAAATAGCACGAATGAAATGACCCCTTGTATAAAATGTCGTTTTAATATAGTTGTGATAACATGTCATGGAGTAACAATTACAAGCCTACTTCTACCTGGGGGCATGCTTTGTAGACATTCAAGGTGTTCCTAATCCTGGTCCCGTGAAGAAACCTACATGTTAAGATCGTTTAGAAAGAGTAGTAGTGGTTGTTGGTGAACTCCCAAAGGACGCAGTATATTGTGACGGTGTAACAGAGCCCCCATAGGACGTAAAGCCCTGCCGACCCCCAGTCTCTTTAAAGATAAATGGGAGGCTGATTGTGGGGAAGCATCCCGTTATATAGGGACACTTGTACTCCCATTGGCTGCAGGTGTGCATAATTTCTCAGGCTACCACTAGGAGCGGGGCCCCACCCTATGGGGCTCAGCTCCACTCAGAACTGGAGTTACTACTCCGGTAACTATCATTTCATTTTCTCCGCTTTTGCCAGGCAACAACAGAGTAGCCCGACTACCTACACTACCAGTCAAAAGTTTTAGAACACCTACTCATTAAAAGGGTTTTACAATATCAAATAAAGTATACATCGCAGAATAATAGTGAAGACATCAAAACTATGAAATTACACATGTAATCATGTAGTAACCCCCCAAAAATGTTAAACAAATCAATGCATTTTATATTTGAGATTCTACAAATAGCCACCCTTCGCCTTGACAGCTTTGCACACTTGGCATTCTCTTAACCAGCTTCATGAGGTAGTCACCTGGAATGCATTTCAATATGTGTAGAATTGCAGGAAATGAGCTTTAAAACCAGCAACATCTAAAGTTTTTGGTCTGCAACTGCACCATTGGCCACACACCTGCCCCACCCCTTAAGCACATTTTGATACATGCATTTATTAACAGATCACAAAATCCTTTGTCTGAAAGCGAATATTTTCTTGAACGTAAATCCACTTTCACCCACATGGGTCAGCCCCCTAGCAATTCGACTGTTATCCAATGAGGTTGCAGGGTGAACCCAACAGCTCAGAGGACACAGCAGAGAGCGCAATTACGTGGTGCATACATCCGCACATGTGACATGGCCTCCATTTGCAGGGAAAGGCTAAACCCACTACATGTAGGACTAATTCACTTTAAGGTTTAGAGAAGGGATGGACAATTCATCTCCAAATGGTGTCAGTTTTACCCCAGCCCTACATCTAAACACAACTGATTAAACTAACAAACCTTGATTGGAGTCAGGTGTGTTAGCAGGGGCAGGGGCAAAAGCGTCACCCATCATGCCCCTGGGGAGTTGCCTATCCCTGGTTAAAAACACCTAGTTTTATACCACGTAAATAAAAAAGGAGAAATCAAAACAAAATGTTTCCTTTAGAAGTAATAAAATCTTTAACAACCAGGATTAAAGGGCAGCTGAACCAACTTTTGTGCCTGGTTTCCTGATGGGTTTACGAGTGTTTTAACGATAACATGGGTTTCCCCCAAAACACCATACAGAGAGAATGTTCGCTAAGTGCGTCGTTGGAGCATGTGTTGATACTGATAGGATTGTAAGAATGGAAGTGCTATTCTCGGATCATAATTTTCCATTCAACTCTTACCTTTACATTACATTTGTCAACTCCTAAAGGGATTGCTCCTATGGCTGAATGTTTACTGCTTATTATAGTACTATGCACCAAAATTAAGATTTTGTGCATCATTACATACATGTTTACACATGAAATATGAGCCAAAAATAAACAGTAGGTATAGCCTACACTTAGCTAAATAGGACTAGATTTCATAAACATGTAACGGATTTCAATAGGCTTGAATTATATAGGTCTAGGGCCATGTAGCCTACGTCATTCATCCTTTTAATGCAGTCATCTCGGTTTTCATCAGACGCATGTTTTTAATCCTTCGCTTGTTTGTAACTATTTGCATAGTCAGTGGTTACGTTCCCCAACAAGAAAAACAACACTGTTGCTATAACAGAAGGGGGAACTAACAAAGTCACTGACAACCAGAATGAAACAGGTGGGGTTTTGAAAGACACTCATGGGGGTGTCCACTGAAAGTTGACAAGCAACAACTGGGACCTAAAAGACATCCACCATGAGCAGTTGCTAAATTTCCCAGAGCAGGCAAACAAAATTAAAACCCACACTTAATTTAAAGGCAGGAAGCAAGCCAAAAAATAAAACAGGGAAGATCATGTCTTTCTAGAAACCAAAATAGGGCACACCAACTAAAGGTGTTCACCCTCCACATCTTTCAAGACAAATGGAGCACTGGGCCAGCCACTCTTAAATAGCACCTGGGCCAGCACAGGTGAAACACCTTTCCACTAACGAGATGGCAACCAGCACAGATGTAACCCATACTGACTAATGAGGTGACACCAATTGGTGCACCCTACGTGCTAATGTGCTAACGTGCTAAAGTCCAACCTCAAAACAGCAATGGAAAAACCAAACACCTGTAACACATTGGAAACTTTGTAGGCTATTTGTAGTCAACTTCGTTCTGAAGTTACTGGCGATCACAGAGACAGATAAACATCTTGATTCTGTGTTTAGCTCAGGTCTTGTGTATGAAGTGACACAGAAGGACAACAAAAAATAATCTAACGAAGTACTGAGCCGTTGTACGAGTGGTCTGAGGCAGTTGGTTTAGGGAAGCTGTTACATTGCGATTAATTGGCTATTTGAGGGTTGGGTTTTGATAACAAGCATGCCCACTAACACAGGATGGTAACGCCTAGGTAGAGTTGTCATGCACGGAGAGACAGCGGCACTGAACGCATTCTGTTCAATCTTACGGCATAACCTGCAGACAGTGAGACGGACCTTGCCCTCATTACGCAGAGCCTCGAACTGGTTTACATAAGACAACACATCTGCAATGTTATGTTGAAAAAAAACACTTGGCCCCTAAGCCCTTTAAAATCGAGCACTTGCTGATGTGTTTGATAATGAGTCTGCCACTGTTTTAGGAATGGCTACACGAGACTAACAGTGCACGGTTAGTGTTCATGCACATTTTTGTACTTGAGAAGTACTGCACCAAACACCTTAGCTAGATTAGTTTGAGCGTGAAGGGTTCACTTCAGTCCTCTGAAAAGGTTTTTACATAACAAATAAAAGATTCATACTGATAAGTACAGCACGTATGAAATAAATATGTTTTGTGGAATTAGCACATTTTGTCTGTTTATTCCATTACATGTACAGTGTAGAATGGCGATAATTATCTATAACGTTTTTCTTAGCACATGCCCCCAGGTTTAGTCTCTATAGTAGAGGAAGACTCTCAAACAGGGACAATCACTAAGGCCATTTCACAAGTATTGGCTTTTCAGACATGGTTCCTAACACTAAAAGCAAAATCATTTTGAAATTATAAAAACAAACGATTGCATCGACACAGACTGCAAACTGGCTACATTAAGGTTAAGTAGGCTACAGCAAAGGGAATCTGAAGCTGTTCGCTAGAAGAGTCTGGTGTTTCAGCCTATGTAAATTGATATAATCTCAAATCTAGTGCAAAGGCATTTTAGAAGCATTGCCTCTATAGCTAATACCGAACACATTAATCCGCGCAGTCTTCTAAACTACCGACTCCATTTAATGCCAAGATGTTTATATTTATTTTTTATTATACTTTTGTAATGCTTTTTGTGACATGGATCATATTTACAGTTAGTCTATCAGGTTGCATGATCCTCCTAATGTTACTTGGAAAATACAACGAATGGGACGCAGAATTAAATTTATATCACACTCGCACAAATGCGACCAGTTATTTTTCGTATTTGCATTTAATTTCTTTCAGCGAGTAAACTGCTGGGCACTGAATGCCCATCTTATGTTTGCTAACGTTAGCTTGAAACCATTCGTGTTTACCTTTCCACAACACATGGAGTCAAAAAGGGATTTGTGTTTGCCGACTGTCAGCTGTACGTAAACTCAGCTGCACAACAACCAGGAGGGGCAGACACGGGGTAGTTACGTCGAATAATGTATTAATCTCCATGTCCGTTGACACAAACTCCGTACATATCTGTGTATTGCAGCTCAAGAATCGGGATGTTAGATTTACTCAGTGGATCTATTTTTTATTAAAATGTTTTTTTTTTTAATTATCAGGCCTTATTAATTTTTGCGTACTTTTAACACGTACCTGCGTACATCGACAGAGAATTGCGTAGTTGGAATGCAAAATGCGTGCATGTTGGCAGTTCTGTACCCACAGGATGACCAGCTTTCTCCGCAATTTCATTGAGAATGGTATGATTTTACTCGAAGGACAATTCTGCCACTTTTCAACCTCATATTTATTATCTCCAGCACCATACCAGTGCCAGATGGAGGTTATTTCTTGCTCCACACGTCACGTGAATCTCCATTTGTGTTTTACTTTTGAGGATGTCATTCGGTAGAACTTTGAACTTTTGTATTATTTTCTACAAAATGTATGTAGACACTGGTATTATGCTGGAATTGCTAAAAGGTGCTACAGTAGCAATATCGGTGCATTCTTCGTGGCTCTACTGCGGAAAATGACAAAATCGTGGCAAGTGAAGCCTCTTTTCTTCTTTTGCATTTGAAATTTTAGTTTTAGTTTTTTTGCTGTAAAGGTTCAAGTTGTGATTTCTTTGATCATTTATTTTGAGGTTTATTCACATACGTTTGATGATACAGTTTTAGTAAAGCTATAGAATAAATGGACTATGAAAATGTTTTGCCTTTTTGCAATTGAAAAGAACATGAATATACACTGTCCCTTATTTGGTAGTGAGAAAGTTGGCAACCCGTAATGTAAATGGATTTTAAATTAGATTTCATGTCATGGACATGCACTTAATAGTCCAAATTGGTAAAATAACTTGTTTCAAAAAATAAAAGTGGTTTGTGCATATGCATTCACCCTCTTTGCTATGAAGCCCTATGAAGTTAAAGCTTGGTCGCAAATGGGTCTTCCCAATGGACAATGGCCATAAGTATACTTCCAAAGTTGTGGCAAAATGGCTTAAGGACAACAAAGTTAAGGTATTGAAGTGGCCATCACAAAGCCCTGACCTCAATCCTATAGAACATTTGTGGGCAGAACTGAAAAAGTGTGTGTGAGCAAGGAGGCCTACAAACCTGACTCAGTTACACGAGCTCTGTCAGGAAGAATGGGCCAAAATTCACCCAACTTATTCTGAGAAGCTTGTGGAAGGCTATCCAAAACGCTTGACGCAAGTTAAACAATTTAAAACCAATGCTACCAAATACTAATTGAGTGTATGTAAACTTCTGACCCACTGGGAATGTGATGAAATATATAAAAGCTGAAATAAATAATTCTCTACTGTTATTCTGACATTTCACATTCTTAAAATAAAGTGGTGATCCTAACTGACCTAAGACAGGGAATTTTTACTCGGATTAAATGTCAGGAATTGTGAAAAACTAAGGTGTATGTAAACTTCCGACTTCAACTGTAGCTAGCTAACATGACGTTAACGTAGAAACTTTGACAACAACCATTACCAGTCCAGAAATCAAGCTAGCTACAATGTCACAAACTAATTAGCGACTGTGACGAAATACAATAGCTACAATTACCTATGTTGAACATTTTGATATCTTCTCCGGCTGGCCTTGACTGTTAATCAACTAACTGACTCTCACAACAACCGTTGTAAAGTCAGGCGCAGAGTCCGGCTCAAGCTGCAAGGCATACGGCTCGAGCAGCAGAGGATCGTATGTTTTTGGTTCCTTTAGAGGTAATGCTAGCTTCCTATTAAAACCTCTTGCCGCTAGGTGGCCAACTTCCGGTGAAATTGCAGAGTGCGAAATTCAAAATACAAAATTCGTAATATTAAACATTCATGAAAATACAAGTGTTATACATCAGTTAAAAGCTTAACTTCTTGTTAATCCAGCCGCTTTGTCAGATTTCAAAAAGGCTTTACGGCAAAAGCATACCATGCGATTATCTGAGGACAGCGCCCCGCATACAAAAGCATTACAAACATTTTCCAACCTAGCAGAGGCGTCACGAAAGTCAGAAATAGCGATAAAATAAATCACTTACCTTTGAAGATCTTCCTCTGTTTGCAATCCAAAGGGTCCCAGCTACATCACAAATGGTAGTTTTGTTCGATAAAGACCTTCTTTATATCCCGAAAAAGTCAGTATAGTTGGCACGCTTCATTCAGTAATCCACCTGTTTCCCTCGTTCAAAATGCATACAAATTAATCCCAAACGTTACCAATAGACTTCGTCCAAACAAGTCAAACAATGTTTCTAATCAATCCTCAGGTACCCTAATATGTAAATAAACGATCAAATTTAAGACGGAGAATAGTATGTTCATTACCAGAGATAAATAACGAAGTGCGCGCTCTCATCCACGCGCGTCATAACACTACAGCCAAAATTGGAGCCACCTGGAAAAACTACAAAATCTAGCTAATTTTTCAAAAAACAAGCCTGAAACTCTTTCTAAAGACTGACATCTAGTGGAAGCCCTAGGAACTGCAATCTGGGAGGATTTCCTTTTAAATTCCCATAGACAGCCATTGTAATCAGCGGTGAGCTCAACAACCAAAAGATTATCCTCGGATTTTCGCATGCCATATCAGTTCTGTTATACTCACAGACATTATCTTAACAGTTTTAGAAACTTTAGAGTGTTTTCTATCCAATAATACAATTCATATGCATATCCTAGCCTCTGGGCCTGAGTAACAGGCAGTTTACTTTGGGCACCTCAGTCATCCAAACCTCCGAATACTGCCCCCTAGCCTTAAGAAGTTATTAAGGATACTTCAGCAAGCATTGATGTTGGCAATTGATGATACATGTACATTATGCTGCCATTTGCTATGTTGAATTTTTGTAATTACAATCACAGATTAGTAAAAAAGATAGGAAATTGTAGCCTACTGTTGATTTGGCATGCAACCTTAGGTTGTGACAAAAAAACGCTATGACAAAGTTACACAATTGGTGATACAATTCATAACTTACCCAGTTTTAGATACGCTGTTTTATTTTCTTCTGTCTTCTCAGAATGCGTAGGCAGCCCAGCTACAGGAAAATGTTCAATCTCTCACAAATACGAGGTGTGCAAAGATAATAGAAGCTTTTATCCAAAGCGACAGTATGCATGCATTCATTGAAGTTTCGCGTGCCATGATTTTTCCCATTGACTGTCATGGTCGTTATTTATTTGGCTATTTTAATAGGCTATAGACAAAATTTGTAACAGTTTAATAGTCTATTAAAATAATTTGAACATGCATGGTTGTAGGCTGCATTACTCCTTTAGCCTAGGTAGCAGATTATCAACTGGAAGATATAGGCCTACGCGTTCCTCCAGGCTGCACTCTTGTAGTCACCTGGTACGCTCCACTATTTATAGCATTAGGCCTACGTAAAAAAAAAAATGATTCTACCTCCTAGGCTACAACAATACAGTGCAATGAGGAATTTATTATTGTTAGTACACAATTATTGTCTAGGCTGTAAACTGCAGTGATGTAGGGTAATTTGAATAAGCGCTGAAACTGCTGAAATAAAGCCCTGATTATACAACCATTTGGATCAGTTATGGGTTTAATTCTTGACAGTTTACAAGGTCCAGAAAGTTACATTACACCTATCAGAGATATGGTGTATTTTGTCAGGACGTATCGGCGTTTATAGATAGGCCTACCATAGAAAAATAGGCTATACCCTATGACACTGAGATGTGCTGTCTGTCGTGGATCATGTATCCCAAGTCATCCTATAATTAACATGGCCACCAGCATACGCCTAAAAATCGCTAATGCCATTATATTGAGCCAGGATTGACCGAAGGACTGAAATGAATAGTATTAGTAAGAGTGGGGTTCTAAAAAAAATCTAGTAAAAATCTAATTAATTTATAGCATAGATTCTATAAGGTCTTTCTCCATCTAATAGCCTAAATTATTACATTCATTTTTTTCTTTTTTTTCCAAATTAAATTAAAACCTCATGACCTTACTTCTGAAAAAGTTATATCAGGCCAGATATACTGAAGTGGACTTGGCCCGAGTACCGTTGTCCGGAACACCCCCGAGTCCGACTCGATGCAGTCTCACTAAAGCATCCTTACCTACATAATGAATAAAAAATAATTTGATGGGTCCTATTTCACACATGTACAAGTGAAGTCCATCGGCACGTTCTGATACTCAAAATAACTGCATCATCATGTAAAAGTGTGTCTGGACATATAGCTCACAATGTAAGATGCCTAGTTCCTAATACTTCACCACTTGAAGGCGTAAGTTCAAATCTACTATGGGGGTCATACTTTTTCCTATAACCCTCCCGTTGTCCTCCTATTATGCCTAGCACACAGTGTCCCCCCCGGGTCACCCTGTCCCGTCTTGGCTAAAGGCCCAGTGGGCACAAGTGTGACAGTATGGGTGTGAACAGCCTTTGCAGATGTATTTCTTACACCTGCAGCACGCGGTGTGTGTCTTGGCGTCCTTCTTGGGTGGGCAGAGCTGACACCTCTTCCTCTTACTCGCCTCCAGCCGGGCAGCCGGGGCTGGGTCGGAGGCGGCGGCCGGGCCGACGGCTCGCTCAAGGGCTTGCGGACGAGCCTCGGCGGATACACGCTCGCCCCGTATGACTTTGACAAGTGCTGAGGCGGCTTCGGTGCGGGGGAGACGCTGCCTTCTTTGGATCAAGGGCTTCACGAGCGCCTTTCCGAGCTGCTCCAGGAACACCCTCCTCTTGTTCCGCTTCCCGGGCATCCAGTCGGGGTTGATCTCTCGCCATATGACAAAGGCGTTGTAGGAGGACACGTCGAGGATGTTGTGGAAGATGACCAGGGGCCAGCGGGCGGTCATCCGTCTGCAGCTGTAGGTGCCGACCACCTTGTCTAGGTTGTCCACGCCGCCCTTGTTGCAGTTGTAGTCTAGGATGAGGGCCGGCTTCCGGTCTCGGCGATCGCTAACGTCGGGCTCCGCGTGCCGCGTGCTCAGAAGCAGCACGTTCTTATTTCTCTTTGCCAGGTAGGACACTAGAGTGGCGGTGGGCGTGAAGGCGAACCTGGAGGACGAGACCTGTCTGTCCTTGGACTGGAGCAGCGCGGGAGGGAGCTCGGGCTTGTTCTTTCGCACCGTGCCCACCATGGTGAGGTTCCTCTCGAGGAGCCGCTGCCCGAGTTCGTAGGAGGTGAAGAAATTGTCACACGTGACGTTGTGACCGCCCGGCAGTCCCTCGGTCAGATCGAGGACGACGCGCGCGCCCTGGTTCTTCTCGGGGCCTCCGCCGGCCGCCTTGCCGGTGTACACTTGCATCTTCCAAGCGTAGCTGGACTTGGCGTCGCAGGCCACCCACGACTTGATGCCGTATTTGGCCGGCTTGCTGGGAATGTACTGTCGGAAAGGACAGCGTCCTTTCGGCGAGGGAGAGGGGAGGGAGAGGAGAGGGAGAGGAGATTAGCAGAGTCATACACAGATACATAGACTGCCCGTGCTCTCTACGCTACACGTACAAACACAGATACCAGCGTCATCGTTACCGGCTCACCATCGGGGCGCACTGCGTTTACGTTACACGCAGCCGCCTCCGCCGCCCGTGCTACTGCCGATTGCTACTACTGCCGATTGCTACTACTGCCCGTGCTACTACTGCCCGTGCTACTACTGCCCGTGCTCCACGTTGCTACTCTTGCCGATTGCTACTACTGCCCGTGCTACTACTGCCCGTGCTCTCTATGCTACACGTACATAGACAGATACATTGACTGCCCGTGCTCTACGCTACACGTACAAACACAGATACATAGACTGCCCGTGCTCTCTACGCTACACGTACAAACACAGATACATAGACTGCCCGTGCTCTCTACGCTACGCGTACGTACACAGATGCATAGACGGTACCTCTGAACGGGACCAGTTGTTCGTCCACCGTCACTTCGGGCCCCGGGTTGTAGAGGGCCTGCAGCCGCTCCTCCCACAGGTCCCACACCTCTCTCACGGCCGCCAGTCTGTCGGTGGCGAGTCTCGCGGGTCTCGACTGGCGGTCGTCGAATCGCAGCAGCCTCGAGTACTTGTGAAACGCCTTGAGCGGCATGGTGGCGCGGAACACGGTCCTGCCGCTCTCGGCGTCCCACAGGCTGGCCGCGGCCTCGCCTCGGGACCTGTAGACGCCGGCTAGGATCAGCAGCCCTACGTAGGCGCGCAGGTCGGTGGAGTCCATGGGTCGCCAGCCGTCGCCGTATTTTCTCACCCCCTGCAGATTCGTCATGTCCACGATGATCCTTTCTATCGCCGGTGTGACAAACAGACGGAAGGCGGACGCGATGTCGAGCGCTCGCGACGCGGCGTAGGCCGTGGGGCCCGGCGTCACGGCGGGGCAGGGCGGGCGGATGGCGCGGGGCCGGTCCGGGCCGCGATAGGCCACGGAGGACCATTTGATTTTGCCGTTTTTTGACAGCAACGTCTCCCTTTCTGGCTCTGGCTCTCTGGCTCTGTCTCGCTCTCGCTCTCTGTCTCTGGCTCGCTCTCTGTCTGGCTCTCTGTCTCGCTCTCGGCCAGCGGCCGCGTCTCCCTCTCGCTCTCCCTCCGGCTCTTCCTCCGAAGAGGAGCACGACCGCGAGGCCGAGTCGTCTTCGTAGTCGTCCGCGTCGCGCTCGGGGTTGTATTCCTCACCGTCTTCATCTTCCGAAACGTCCTCCTCTTCGGAATCGCAGTAGTCTTCTTCGTCTTCTTGGTCGACGCTGGAGGATATCTGTTCCAGGACCTGAGCCGCGCTGAAACCGGGACTGCGAGGCGTCGTAGGCGGAGGCAACACGCTCGGCGGGGTCGTATTCCTCGTCGTCGTCGTCGTCCTCGTCGTCGTCCTCATCATCGTCCTCATCTTCTTCTTCTTCTTCTTGTTCTTCTTGTTCTTCTTCTTGTTCTTGTTCTTGTTCTTCTTCTTCCTGACAATATTAGTAGGCTCTCTACGCCCTGCTTACAGTCGTAGGCGGAGGGCTCACGCTCGGCGGGGTCGTATTCCTCCTCGTCGTCGTCCTCGTCCTCGTCCTCTTCTTCTTCTTCTTCTTCTTCTTCTTCTTCTTCTTCTTCTTCTTCTTCCTGACGATATTAGTAGCCTCTCTACGCCCTGCTTACGGTGGCCACGTGAATGGGACGAGGCACGCGAATGGACGAGGCGCGTGGTCGGCCCTGCCTGCTCCTTCGGGCCCTTCGGCCCCTTCGGTCCCATCCGGGACGCTCGGCTGGCCTCCCCGTGTGATAGCACCGAGGTCGTGCACTGAGTTGTTGGGGACAACTGGTCCCTGCCGGGGTCACTCAGACCCGGCCCAGACAGAGGGGAACAACTCCTAACACAGGCCCCGGGTCACTCCGACCCAGCTCAAGACAGGGGTAGGAGGGTTACAACATACACCTTGCTAACGCTGCCGGGGTCACTCTGACCCAAGCCCCCGGGACAGAGGGGAACAACTCATAACGCAGGGCCTACAACAGGGCCCGGGTCACTGTGACCCGGCCCAGACAGGGGTAGGAGGGTTACAACATACACCTTGCTAACGCTGCCAGAGTCTCTCTAACCCACACAGACACTGGGAATCGACTCGTAACGCTGGCCGGGGGTAACTCTGACCCGCCGAGGCAAGGGGAAGGTTGTGTAACAACAGCCATACCCGAAAGGCACAATTTCCACAACCAAGGGAAAGTAGTTTGTAGGGGGGCGTTTTTAGATTCGATATCCAAACTCACACGGGGCCCAAGGGCCCGATGGCGGGGCAGACACGCCGTATTCGACACAGGCCCTTGCCCGGAATGTTGAGAGTGTCAATTTTGGGGCAGGACCTTTTACTAGTATCCAGCAGGTGGTGGTGTTGGGTCACTGTGACCCCGGCCTGCCGGGGTCTCTCTGACCCACACAGACACGGGGGAAGTGACAGGTAACGCTGCCGAGGGTCACTCTGACCCCTCTGACGTCACTATGACCCCGCCCTTTGTAGAGGGCCTGCAGCCGCTCCTCCCACAGGTCCCCACACCTCTCTCACGGCCGCCAGTCTGTCGGTGGCGAGTCTCGCGGTCTCGACTGGCGGTCGTCGAATCGCAGCAGCCTCGAGTACTTGTGAAACGCCTTGAGCGGCATGGTGGCGCGGAACACGGTCCTGCCGCTCTCGGCGTCCCACAGGCTGGCCGCGGCCTCGCCTCGGGACCTGTAGACGCCGGCTAGGATCAGCAGCCCTACGTAGGCGCGCAGGTCGGTGGAGTCCATGGGTCGCCAGCCGTCGCCGTATTTTCTCACCCCCTGCAGATTCGTCATGTCCACGATGATCCTTTCTATCGCCGGTGTGACAAACAGACGGAAGGCGACGCGATGTCGACGCTCGCGACGCGGCGTAGGCCGTGGGGCCCGGCGTCACGGCGGGGCAGGGCGGGCGGTGGCGCGGGGCCGGTCCGGGCCGCGATAGGCCACGGAGACCATTTGATTTTGCCGTTTTTTGACAGCAACGTCTCCTTTCTGGCTCTGGCTCTCTGGCTCTGTCTCGCTCTCGCTCTCTGTCTCTGGCTCGCTCTCTGTCTGGCTCTCTGTCTCGCTCTCGGCCAGCGGCCGCGTCTCCCTCTCGCTCTCCTCCGGCTCTTCCTCCGAAGAGAGCACGACCGCGAGGCCGAGTCGTCTTCGTAGTCGTCTGCGTCGCGCTCGGGGTTGTATTCCTCACCGTCTTCATCTTCCGAAACGTCTCCTCTTCGGAATCGCAGTAGTCTTCTTCGTCTTCTTGGTCGACGCTGGAGGATATCTGTTCCAGGACCTGAGCCGCGCTGAAACCGGACTGCGAGGCGTCGTAGGCGGAGGCAACACGCTCGGCGGGGTCGTATTCCTCGTCGTCGTCCTCGTCGTCGTCCTCATCATCGTCCTCATCTTCTTCTTCTTCTTCTTGTTCTTCTTGTTCTTCTTCTTGTTCTTGTTCTTGTTCTTCTTCTTCCTGACAATATTAGTAGGCTCTCTACGCCCTGCTTACAGTCGTAGGCGAGGCTCACGCTCGGCGGGGTCGTATTCCTCCTCGTCGTCGTCCTCGTCCTCGTCCTCTTCTTCTTCTTCTTCTTCTTCTTCTTCTTCTTTCTTCTTCTTCTTCTTCTTCTTCTTCCTGACGATATTAGTAGCCTCTCTACGCCCTGCTTACGGTGGCCACGTGAATGGGACGAGGCACGCGAATGGACGAGGCGCGTGGTCGCCCTGCCTGCTCCTTCGGGCCCTTCGCCCCCCTTCGGTCCCATCCGGGACGCTCGGCTGCCTCCCCGTGTGATAGCACCGAGGTCGTGCACTGAGTTGTTGGGGACAACTGGTCCCTGCCGGGGTCACTCGACCCGGCCCAGACAGAGGGGAACAACTCCTAACACAGGCCCCGGGTCACTCCGACCCAGCTCAGACAGGGGTAGGAGGGAGGGTTTACAACAACACTTTGCTAACGCCGCCGGGGTCACTCTGACCCAGGCCCCCGGGACAGAGGGGAACAACTCATAACGCAGGGCCTACAACAGGGCCCGGGTCACTGTGACCCGGCCCGACAGGGGTAGGAGGGTTACAACATACACCTTGCTAACGCTGCCAGAGTCTCTCTAACCCACAAAGACACTGGGAATCGACTCGTAACGCTGGCCGGGGTAACTCTGACCCGCCGAGGCAAGGGGAAGGTTGTGTAACAACAGCCATACCCGAAAGCACATTTCCACAACCAAGGGAAAGTAGTTTGTAGGGGGGCGTTTTTAGATTCGATATCCAAACTCACACGGGGCCCAAGGGCCCGATGCGTCCTCGTCCTCTTCTTCTTCTTCTTCTTCTTCTTTCTTCTCTTCTTCTTCTTCCTGACGATATTAGTAGCCTCTCTACGCCCTGCTTACGGTGGCCACGTGAATGGGACGAGGCACGCGAATGGACGAGGCGCGTGGTCGGCCCTGCCTGCTCCTTCGGGCCCTTCGGCCCCTTCGGTCCCATCCGGGACGCTCGGCTGGCCTCCCCGTGTGATAGCACCGAGGTCGTGCACTGAGTTGTTGGGGACAACTGGTCCTGCCGGGGTCACTCAGACCCGGCCCAGACAGAGGGGAACAACTCCTAACACAGGCCCCGGGTCACTCCGACCCAGCTCAGACAGGGGTAGGAGGGAGGGTTACAACATACACCTTGCTAACGCTCGCCGGGTCACTCTGACCCAGCCCCCGGGACAGAGGGGAACAACTCATAACGCAGGGCCTACAACAGGGCCCGGGTCACTGTCGACCCAGCCAAGACAGGGGTAGGAGGGTTACAAACATACACCTTGCTAACGCTGCCAGAGTCTCTCTAACCCACACAGACACTGGGAATCGACTCGTAACGCTGGCCGGGGGTAACTCTGACCCGCCGAGGCAAGGGGAAGGTTGTGTAACAACAGCCATACCCGAAAGGCACAATTTCCACAACCAAGGGAAAGTAGTTTGTAGGGGGGCGTTTTTAGATTCGATATCCAAACTCACACGGGGCCCAAGGGCCCGTTGGGGGGACAGAGGCCGTATTCGACACAGGCCCTTGCCCGAATGTTGAGAGTGTCAATTTTGGGGCAGGACCTTTTACTAGTATCCAGCAGGTGGTGGTGTTGGGTCACTGTGACCCCGGCCTGCCAGGGTCTCTCTGACCCACACAGACACGGGGGAAGGACGTAACGCTGCCGAGGGTCACTCTGACCCCTCTGACGTCACTATGACCCCGCCCACACAGGGGCAGGGGCAGGAGGGTTACAACATACACCTTGCTAACGCCCGGGGTCACTCTGACCCCTCTGACGTCACTATGACCCCGCCCACACAGGGGCAGGAGGGTTACAACATACACCTTGCTAACGCTGCCGGGGTCACTCCGACCCACACACAGACACGGGCAATCAACTCGGAACTGCCCGGGGTCGCTCTGACCCGCCGAGACAACGGGAGGGTTATTACATTCATTACTTGCACCACACTACCACCAAGTGGATACTAGTCAAACATCCTGCCCCAGAATTCACACACGCCACATTACGGCAAGGGCCCTGTGTGCGAAGTGACAGGCTGTCCCCGATTATCAACTAACTATTTCCAAAAGTATTGTAAAACTATAGAAATAACATATCTTTTGGTTAGGACCACTGTGTCTGGTGAGCATTATAGTAATCATAACCATCCTGTCACCCGTGTGTTTCGGCATGTACCTTCCCGTCACTCCCCCTACTGTTGGTTTCATGTCCTTCTTGTCCATGTAGGTGATAGTGGCTGCACTTCGCCCCTGTCTATTGGTTTGTCTCTCATACACACTGTCCTAGTCTCTGGCTAAATATCTCTGGTCTATAATATACGCACCTGGCTAGGCTACAATATGATACTCTGTCTCAGTCTCACAGAGTGCATTCGGGAGTTGCTTGCTAGGGCTGACTAATTCACCATGTCTGTCATGGGTATGTGCTACATTTCCATCCCAATGCAAACACTAAGTTGAACCTGAAATAGAGTTGGGTAAGTGATGCATAGTGCTACCCCTCGTCTGTGTAAGTGCTGGGAGTGCACAGTCTATCCTATGGGGATAGAAACACTGGAGGTATGCCTTGCTATAGTAATGACTGAAAGACAGGTGTAGGGGTAGAGATGAATAGTCAATGTAACAACAGGCACTGAACTGTGAGAAGGGCTGTTGAGCTTTTTATTCATATTCTGTGTCATCAGACATGCTGTACAGTGAATGTGTAATGATTGAAATGAGCCTCAGGTCTTGGTAGCTGGCAGTGGAGTCCATGTCTTGAGGGCTGGCTGTTCCATCAATGGCTGTGGTCACTGGCCACATAAGGCTATGGGGACCATGTCCAGGTTGGATCAGTGTCTTTCCACTTGTGTGTGTAGTGTGAATAGGATGGTGATGTTCTCTTTTTAACTTATCGCATCTATACTTTGCTTACTCTTCTCCTCTCCTCGCTGACTTGACGGGGGATTGTGATGCGTGATGGAGCAGCTGCCTTGGTTCAATGTGAACATGTCTCACGGGATAGTCGCACAAACTTTTCACTCTCGGGGAGACGTAGCACGCCATGATGGCTAAAGGGCGTCGAGATGGTGGTAGTGCGTTAACGGCACATACATGGGTCTGGTGAAGAGACTGTCCGTTGGGCCTATAGTCACATCGCCACCTTCGGCGCTGTCGGCTCTCACGTTCACACGGTCCAGCTTTTCCTTCTCGTAATCTGTCAGGGTCCTGTCCTTCAAGAGGAGGCAGTCGTACCAGGCCGCCATAGCCTTAGTAAAGTCTGCGGTTACCTGAGATGGATGAAGGAGTTACGAGGGTAGGATAGGATAGGGGCTAAGCTTAGGTTGTCCTAAGAGTTTGATTAGAGAGAGAAGATAGTTGTAGTTGCTGTCAGAGAGCTATTCAGAGGTTTGCAATGTCTCTGTTGAAACCTCTATAACCAACGTCGTGTTCTTTCTGTGTGTATGGCTAATGGACTGATATTACCCCCTGACGTGTGTGAGGACTGGAGGCTCTAAGTACATCTCAGCAAATTGCCTGTGTGTGGTGGGATGCTGCCTATACCCCTCTCAAGAATGAGTTTCTTAACACTGTCTACCACTGTCCTAGCTGCAATGTTGCTCTGGTTGTAATAAAGAAGTGACGATTACCGCTAATATGAACCGGACACTGTATGGGTTCTCATCGCCGTAACACCTAACATTTGACATGTGCCTATTTACAATGTATGACTTTCTTTGAACATGTGTCAATAAAAACTCACCAGACTCTCAGTACATTGTTCCCTTGTCATTTATTCACATACATAGCAAAGCTTATGAGGGGTATGGTCAAGTGAAACAGGATAGTGGGCCACTGGGTTGACAATAGTTCCCTTGCTGTCGCCGAGTATCATTCGGTTCCGTGATCTAATAAGGAACTAAATATAAATAAGCCACGTGTAATATAAACAAGTGTTTAGAATGGCACGTAGGGTAGGGTCTATTCTTGAGGGACTGCATGCAAGGTTGGTGTCATGTCTTCCCAAGGCCCCAGTACAGAGCATCTGCTTCTCTCTATTGCGTGAGCCCTGAGGGGCTGGTGACTGCCTGTGTGGCTCTGCGTTCCCCTTTAGCCTTCCCCCACAAAGTCTCAGCCCATACAGCCGAGGGGCAGAGGCCCTTAAATGAAACTCGACTGTGAATTGTAAGAGTTATGCTTCTGCTGAAGTAGTCACGAGCTGTGGGGGGATGGGCACGGTCTCGGGCATGTCTCGTGGAGCATCAACCGTGGTGGCTACTTCGTGCTTCCCCTTTAGCACGGTTGACGTCAGCACCATGGTCACCACGTACATGATGTAGATTATGATGTTGAACACTGCGATAGCGCACTCCATGTTATGCAACCTTTGTGCGTCTCTGATCATGGGTTGGTAAAGCAGCTCCATGCAGCCCGCGATCACAGCCATGAACAGCTCAATGTTCATCATGATGAGGACGCAATCACGGTCCTGGTGCTCCTGACGGCCTCTGGACGCCTGTAGGGGCCTTCGGAGTCGTCCATTTTGCGCTTGCTCTTGGAGGCGAAGTAGCTGAGTACTATGCTCACCACCATGGCAAGACAGCCGAGCGTGATGAGGGCAATCCCCGAGTGGATGTACGCGTACTCGTAGTCAGGTCTGCCTTCGGAGGAGGAAGTCGTACTCGAGTCTGAGTTCTGCCTGCATGTGGTCCTTGAACCATGCTTGTTGTTGATGAAGTACGAGATGTTGTTGGGAATGGTAAGAAACCCCACGGTGAGAGATGTGATGACAGCAATGGAGGCTCCCAGCTTGCCCTGAAACGGGCCGCGCTCAGTAGGGGCCGTTTGGGACCCATAACTTTCTGCTGTTAAACAGCTCCTTGCTCCCGGATATCAGAGACTCAACGCCTCCCATCATTGGTTTTTTGCGATTCATATCTCTAATCTCTAACAGGGGATCCCTTGATCCTTGATCCCAGCTTCTGCTTTGTACTTCTTACTTACTGACGGTGATAACTACTACTTAGCCGTGCCACTTTCTGTTTCTCACAAAGGGACAGGGTTTTCACAGCAGCAACCTATCGCTCATAGAACATTTAATACAATGAAGCTCCAGGACCCTGCGATCGAGTTCCGGGGCTCCGGTGGTGAGCTGTGTGCCAAGTCTACAGCCGACCACCGTTGGTACAAGGTTAAGGGAATCACCAGAACCCTAACTTCTATCATGTGCTGCAGGAAGCGCTCAACGGGCACAATATGATAAGCATGGATCTGTTCACCAGGGTTGTGAAGGACCTGAACGCCAACCCGAGAGCTCGCTCGAGTGGCTGCCTGAGTACCTAAGAAACCTTAACGCGCCCGATTCCAAGGGGTCTGCGTTCAAGGAAGCGCTGCTGCAACTGTTCGTGTAGAGCCCTGACTCCAGACGCCTGCAGACGCCTGTGGGATAGGAGCCGTATGTCCACAGGCATAGGCGTTGCGGTAGACTCTCAGTGCAAGGGCGTGTTCAACGGAAAGAAGAGACTGTGGCGACGTAGGCCCCGTATCCCGCCTCATTCTCACGCAGCTCGAGGCTCTGCGTCTTGCTCCCATTTGCGCAGGCTCAAGGTTGCCGGTGTGCCAACGCCCGATAGGTCCCGTAAACCCGGATCCTACACGTACCACAACGGCTGTACGCGGGCTGCAAGTCCATCCACTGCACATGGGGCTTCTACACAGAGGTGGACCTAGTGGCCCACGACACCGTAACCGGAAACGTAGCACTGCTGGAGCTTAAGACCAGAAACAAAGACATTCTTGACCAGGCCACCTTGTGGCGATACAACACGCAACTGTGGCTTACGTGGCTGATGTTCTCGCTCACGTACCCCAGCATGGCAGAGCGGTCTGCTGCGTATCTGGTGATAGTCAGACCAGGCACCAACCAGGTTACCATACGGAGTTGTTTAAGGCCAACGATCTCTAAGACTATGCGCCGCAAGTTCCGTGGCTGAACTGTTTCTGCTCCCGGTGCTCAACTGTCTGGCTCCTACGTGTGTGAACATGAGAGTCGAGAGACTCGAGGCCAGCGGAGCGTCAATGCAGGGGAGAGTCCCCCCGATTAGAGCCCACCGATCTGTGTTACAGGAACATACTTTTCAACCAAGCGAAAGTGAACACAGAAGAGTGTACCGGTGACAATCACCCGAGAAGTCGATTCAGTCTCTCCTTTTGGAATCGACCAGGGTAAAGAGTACTAACGCACATCTAGTGTCCTTGCTAGCACCGCAATAGCTCCCTTGCAAACCATCCAAACAGGGCTCGCGTGTCGCCAGCACTAGAGCAGTTCGTTGTAGCAGGGCCCATTGTCTCCAGCGAGGGCCGAGAGCTCCAACCGTACAGCGGGACCCAGGGCTACATATTGCCCGGTTCACTGTCCTCTAGACAAACTTTCGACCTACTCAGTCCCGCGCCCGTTCCACTGAATAACACATTGACCGAAATGGGGTTGAAACACAAGGCCATCCACGCGATGCTCGCAAACCCTCACCTGGCGCCGTTTGAATTGATCGACAAACCGTGGCAAAAACGGATTGGACTCTGATAGACCATCTCATGGTAATCCACAAAGTGAAGGAGACTGACTATATCTGGGATGATCCTCAGACGTCCATAGTTAGCATGGCCAGAACCCTGGCGAGTTGTTACATCTCGGAAAGGACAGGCAGTCAGTGTGTAGTCCTTGTAAAGGACGGAGCGAGAGCTCCTAAACTGCTGTGAGGGAAATGAGACTAAACATCACC